>NW_005871137.1:1189009-1208536 GCF_000147115.1 Myotis lucifugus
TTCGGCCTAACAAGCTGGTAGCAAAGAAGAGTAAGTGTCAACTGAGAAAACAATAGTAAGTTTCGACTGAGAGAGCCTCTCAATGCCAACAGCAGAAGTCTTTTCCTATTTCCGTTCCCCCTTGAGCTGAGGTTCCCCTTTCCCCCCCCCCCGCCCCCCACCCCTCAACTCATTATAGCTTGAACTGATTTTGGACTCATCTTGGAAAAGAACCTGGGGTCACATCTCAACAAGCTGTCGCTCCCAGAACATTCCCCACCAACCACAGGCTGAGAGCTAAAGAGCTGTGTGCAACTTACTGACCCACTGAGTATAGATTTAATAGACAAGAGAGACTGCAAATGATTAATTGCAGTTATTTATATTTATGGGTTTGGATCTTCAGTATGCCTGGCCTCTCCCCATTTTATTTCATAATTTTCCCCCTGTTGGAGACTGAAGAGCAAAAGTCAATTGCCTGAGTGTTGGCATCACACTGGAAACTAAAGGGCCATGCATTTCAATTCCAGCTCAAGAAACACTCTGGCTGAGCAGATGTAATTCACCAGACCCCAGTGGGCTAGGCTCACACTGTTGTCAGTCAAATCACATCGCTGATGGAAATCAGCAGAGCACGTTAGCAATTTATACTCAACAGCCTCTCCTCAACCATAAATTTCAAGATAATGTTTAATGAAACCCAAAGTTAACCCAAGAAATTGAGCCCATACAGTCTGTGTTCTTACCATGAGACACTGTGTTCTTACCATGAGGCACTCAGGAGGCAAAATGAAATTTCTAATAGAACTCCTGCCAAAACTCCAGACTCCAATATCAATCCAGTGACCTTCAGGCCAGACCTCACCCAGTGCACTTATACCTACTTCCTGGGTCATTAGTTTGGCAGCTGCCAGCAGCATGGTTTTTTTCAGACTGTATTTGATACTCCACCCTATCTAAGGCAATCTCGGCCTGCACAAAGCCAGACTTCTCTGGACTTCAGTCTCCTCTATAAACGATTGAGATCATCAGTACTTTTGCTTTGTCATGCCACTTCTGCTAGTAGATCCCATAGCCCTGGCCTTTTACTCTCCAGGGCCTCTGGCCATTGTTCCTGTTTTCCAAACTAACCACCAAAATGTTTGCCATCAGCATCTCTTATCCCACTCTGACTTGAAAAAGCAACAGTTGTAAACTGGTAATAATTATAATAAAGTGAAGGAAGAGCTACAAGTAAGCAGACAGCCTTAAGTAAGTTAGACATTCTAGAATGTCTTTATAGCTTTGAAATTAATTCATTCCGTGTTAATTACACTCTGGATATAGATGAGATGATGGGCAAGTAGAAAATTAACTATAAAGAGGACAAAAGTACATAAATCAGTATCTGTGTGTGTGTGTGTATTTCTTTTAAGCATATGTGCATACACACACACCCATACACACATACATACACATGAAAGCTAGAAGGTTATACCCAAAATGTTTAAAACCCATTTCATCTTTGAATGGTAGGGTTGTAAGTCATTTTTATTTTCTTCCTTGTGTGAATCCTTTCTTAAAATTTCTAAAGTGAGCGTGAATTATTCTTGTAATAAAAACAAGTCCAGTGTGGTGGCTGGGGGGGGGGGGGGGAAGGGGGGGCGGGGGGCAAGGAGAAGTGAAAAAAGAAAAATTCTCAAGAGCACCCTGCAGATAGCTGACATCTGACTAAATCCCATATCATCTGACCATTACTTGAGTGATCTTCCTGTTATACAACTTTTCTCATCTTTAATGAACTAAAGTAAAAGATCCATACAGTGAAAAGAAAAGAATCATTTGCCTTTATAATTTATTAGGAATCTTGGAAAAAGAACTGGAAAATGTCACAAAATTATCTAGCGTATTCTGAAGAACAGTCTCTACACTAACTAGAATGAATTTGCCTTGAGCACCAACCCAATAACTATTTAAACCCAAGTTAAACTACATCTAAACTAGTCTTGGAATTTGTTATTTTATATTACATCCAGTGAGGGGTTTAAAGTTTAACACAACATCAAAAATCCCAACATCTAATAAAATCAGTGACTGCAAAGCTGATGGAACTTACTAGAATTTGGTGTTCCCCAAGGTTAACTCTTCAGCCAACAACACAGCCGGGGGGGACCCATCCACTGTGCCAAGAAGTCCACCAATACGGAAAGGACAGGCCATCCTAGATGGGGCCAACATTCCTTCTGTCTCCCCACCTTGTGACAATTCAGTGCTCTCATGCAGGAACACAGCTACAGAACATTCTCTGCAGGAGGCACAGCTAGAGAACATTCTCGGCCGGAGGCAGTCAGTGTAGGGGCCATCAAAGACAGGCAGCCCTGGGTTGAATTCCAACTTAGCCACTTACTATCTGTGTGACTATGAGCTTTAGTCTTCTCATCCATAAAATCTCATCTATTTCACAAGTTATACTGAGAATTTGAGATCATATACTAAGGTGCAAAAATTCACCTGCCATCAACAACTCCCATTCCTGAGCACCTACAATGGGCTCCCACATTTGCATTGCTGAATTGGGGTGATAGAGAAAACTGGGGTCAGAGGAGAGAACAAAAACAGCTAATCTACACAGGGCCATAACCCTGCTTTAGCTTACATGGAGCTTGTCTCAGACCAAGCAAAGGCACTTAAGACTCACAGGTTGGGAAATAAATCCTATCACTTCCCTGAAAAAACAGTAGGCAGGCCTCTTCCGTCATTTCTCTAGCATCGCTCCCCAAAATAAACGGTCTCTCAAACAGAACGGATACTGTTATTTGTTCTAAAAAAACAAACAAACAAAACAAAGAAAAGAAAAACTGTAAAGCCCAACATCTAACACAGATCTAACTCCAGGCCACAGGTTACCTGTCACAGAGGTCGGGAGGCAGCAGGCTCTTCCACCTGAGGTCCGTTGCTAATCACAGGGAGCCCAGCGTTTACTCGTCTTTCTTATCTGCCTTGAGCAGTTCAGTTGATGGGTTTAAAACATTCCCCAGAAGAGGCTTGAGCAAAGGTTTCTGGCCTCAGTTAACCCAAGTCACTGGGACAACTTTGACCCACAAGAGTGTGTTTTTTTCCCCTCTATTCAGAATATTTCTTGGAATTTATTTTTAGTTCAAAGAAGGTGAGGAATTGCTTTCTGGCTCAGTCATAAACCCTGAACACCATTTACCATAAAGAACATACTAATGTAAAACGAAAATGTCAAGACAATCAGCTCTGACTTGATATTTTTAAACAAATCAACATATTTCTTTAAATGTGTCCTTTATATTATAATATCTAGATGTCAGATGTAAAAAAATTTATAACATGACTTTGGTTAACCTGATAGCAAGAACCTGGGAACCAGAGTCAGAAACCCCATCTGAAGTGTCAAAATGGGTGTTGTCTGGTCACTCATTCAGTGCATGTCAACCTCTACCAAATAGTGTACTGTGTTCCCCAAACCACCTTTACCCAAACCCATAGAATCCCTTCCATTTCCCACAGACTCCTCCACCACCCCTCAACATACCCTTGCTCTCCCCTTAATATCCATCATTCCCCATCCATCTGCACTAAGAAGTTACTCCTGCTACTTCATTTCACATTACTAGGTTCTTATTGCTGATGTCTGATTTACATGCTCTCAATTCTTTGTTATATATAATTAACCAGTTCATGTAGGATCAAGAAACCCAAGATATGAAGAAAGCTAAAAGAAATTGGATATTTTAACCAAGGTTCCAAAAGGTTCCCCACAATAATCCAGCAATTGTAAGAAGGCACTGGAAACTGCCTGGTCATCATACTTAAACACCATGAGAAAACTACATTTGTTTGATGTAGGGTGTGAAACTTAGAAAGCTAATTATTACAGGAAGTGAAAAACCTATACTGTGAAAAGTATAACATATTGGTGGAAGGAACTGAAGAGGACACAAATACATGGAAGGAAATACCATGCCCATGGGTTGGGCAGCTTAATATCATGAAAATGTCCATACTACCCAAAGCAATCGCCATATTCAGGCAATCCCTACCAAAATACCAATGGCATTATTCTAAGAACTAGCACAAATAATCCTAAGATGTACTAAGATGTACCAGTTAATAATGCAGATTTTTTTCAATAGATGGAGTAACACATATGTTGATATATATGCGATTTGATATGTATGCTATTTTGTTGTATTGACAGCAAGCTTCAAAACTTCATATGTCAAATTTGCTGAAGGTGTTAACATCATAGATATTTTTACGCTTAAAAATGTCAAATTTCGTGCCAAAAAAAAGAGCATTTGTGGGAAGTTTTAATTCATTACTCTATTTTAAAGAAAAGTGCTGCTGAAAAGTTATCATATACTTCGGGAAGCTTATGGTGAACATGTTCCATCTCAAGATACTTGTGAACGCTGGTTTAAATGCTTTAAAAGTGATGATTTCGATGTGAAAGACAAAGAACATCCAGGTCAACCGAAAAAGTTTGAAGACCAACAATTACAAGCATTATTGGATGAAGATGCGTGTCAAACTCAAAAACAACTTGCAGAAAAATTAAAGGTTGTTCAGCAAACAATTTCCCATCGTTTACAAGCAATGGGAAAGATTTTATTTTATTTTATTTTAATATATTTTATTGATTTTTCACAGAGAGGAAGGGAGAGAGATAGAGAGTCAGAAACATCGATGAGAGAGAAACATCGATCAGCTGCCTCCTGCACATCTCCTACTGGGGATGTGCCCGCAACCCAGGTACATGCCCTTGACCGGAATCGAACCCGGGACCCTTCAGTCCGCAGGCTGACGCTCTATCCACTGAGCCAAACCGGTTTCGGCAATGGGAAAGATTTTAAAGGAAGGAAAATGGGTGCCATAGCAACTGAACGAAAGAGAAATGGAAAACCGAAAAGTTATCAGTAAAATGTTGTTTCAACATTTTCAACAAAAGAAAATCTTTTTTGCATCGAATTGTGACTGGTGGTGAAAAGTGGATTTATTTTGAGAATCCCAAATGCACAGAATCATGGATTGATCCAGGTCAACCATCAACATCGACTGCAAGGCCAAATCACTTCGGAAAGAAGACAATGCTCTGCATTTTGTGGGATCAGGAAGGTGTGGTGTATTATGAGCTTCTAAAACCAGGTGAAAACTTTAATCCTGAATGCTACCGACAACAAATAATCATTTTGAACCATGCTTTGATCGTGAAACGACCAGAATGTGCCAGAAGACACGGCAAAATAATTTTGCTTCATGATAATGCACCATCACACACTTCAAAACCAGTTACAGACACGTTAAAAGATCTTGCCTGGGAAGTATTAACCCACCCGCTGTATTCACCAGACCTTGCTCCTTCAGATTACCACTTGTTCTGATGATGGCACACACACTTTCTGAGCAGCACTTCAAAACATACGAGAAGTGGAAAATTGGGTCTCTGAATGGTTTGCCTCAAAACAAGAAAAGTTCTATTGGGACGGTATCCACAAATTACCTAAAGATGGGGGAAATGTGTAGCTAGCGATGGAAGTTACTTTGAATAAAGCACTTTTGATGTTTCTCTTGAAATTATCGTGTTTTCTTTGATTACAAAATCCGCCATTATTAACTGGTACACCTAGTATATGGAACCACAAAAGACTCTGAATAGCCGAAGCAATCTTGAGAAAGAAGAACAAAGTTGAAGGTAGCACACTCCCTGATTTCAAACTATATTACAAAGCTATAGTAATCAAAACAGTATGGTACTGGCACAAAAACAGACTCATAGATCAATGGAACAGAACAGAGAGCCCAAAAATAAACCTTTGCTTATTTGGTCAAGTACTCTATGACAAAGGAGGCAAGAACATACTCTTTAATAAGTAGTGTTGGAGAAACTGGTCAGATAAATGCAAAATAAACTGAGCTACTCTCTCCCACCATATCAAATATATATTCAAAACGGATCAAAGACATAAATGTAAGACCTGAAACCACTTAATTCCTAGAAGACAAATCAGCAGTAAACTCTTTGGCAGGGATCTTAGCAGTATCTTTTTGATATGACTCCTTGGGCAAGAAAAATAAAAGCAAAATAAACATATAGGAATACATCAAACTAAAAAGCTTCTAGAAGCACAGAGAAGAAAACCATCAACAAAATGAAAATATTTGCAAATGGCATATCCAATTATGGCTTAATGTCCAAAATATACAAGGAAATCATACAACTCAACATCAAAAAGCAAACAATCTGATTTAAAAATAGGCAGAGGACCTGAATAAACCATTTCTCCAAAAATATACAGATGACCAACAAGAATTGAAAAGATGCTCAACATCACTAATCACCAGGGAAATACAAATCAAAACCACAAAGAGATATTGCCTCACACTAGTCAGAATGGCTACTATGAAAAAGTCAACCAATAACAAGTGTTGGCAAGGCTGAGAAGAAACAGGAGCCCTCATGACTATTCGTGGAATTGTAAATTGGTGCAGCCACAATGGAAAGCAGCAAAATGGATGGACCTAAAGGGTATTACGCTTAGTGAACTAAAAGTCAGACAGAGAAAGAAAAAATATCATATGATTTACTAGTACCTTACTTTTGGAATCTTCACAGGTAAAGAGAAATCAGTGGTATAAAGTTCCAGGTATAAAATAAATAACTGGTTACTAGACTTAATATGGTGAACACATCACAAGATATATAAATGTCAAATCACTGTTGTAAACCTGAAACTAATATAATACTGTATGCCAAGTATGTTTTAATGTAAAAATTATTTTAAGTTCATGATCCCAATTCAGAATAAAACAATAACACTGTGAGCAAAACCACTATATAACTCAAGTAAATAACAGTCATCAGTAAAAGAAAAATAACAGGATTAAGTACACCTCCTGTCCTAACTCATGGCCACTAATTTTCTTCTGCCTTCATCTTCTCTTTTATCAGAAAATTTACCTCCACTGTTGAAGGAACAAAAAAAAAAAAAAAGAATAAACAAAATATAATTTGTAAAGCCAAATATGTATTGACTTTTCAACAAATATTCATTGGGCACCTAGTGTGGTAGCCTGTGAGTAAACAAAGATGAATAATTCATAATTTCTAGCTTTAAGAAATTCATAGGTTAGAGAAGATTCTAAAACAAATACAAGTGATACAAATAAGGTTTGGAAAAGGGGCTAAGGGAGTAATTACCCCTGAGGGGAAAGGGAGATAGGAAACATCATCACAACAGGTTTGTAGAGAAAGCATTAGCTCAAATGTTGAAGGTTGACCAGGTGCAGGGTGAACATGAGCAAAGGCATGACAACATGAATGAATATTTCATTTTCCAGAACAAGAGGGTGTGACATGCCTGGAGCACAGGAGGCTATGCAATAGTCATACGTGAGGAAGGAGGGGAGGAGACTGACCAGGCAGCAAGGCTACATCTCCGGAGATCTTATATGCCATTCAGAGGACGTTGGCCTTTGTTCAGTAGGCAATGAATTGGCAAGGAAGGCTTTTAGGTATATTTGCTGGTTACATACTGTGTTATAAGGACTGTGCTAGTCAGTTTATACCCATTATCTTACTCCTTACAACATTCCTTGTAGGATCAGACAGAATCACATTTGAATTTAAAAGACCATTCTCCCATTCCCAGTTCCTTGAAGCAGTGCTGGGAGATAAACTGAAAGGACATGAGTCTGGGAGCAAGGAAATCAGGAGACTGGGTGCAAACATTGGAAACTCAGGAGCCTTTTGCTCATCGTTGGCCACCAAGTCAAAAGGAGCTGCCACAAGGTCTTCACCCAGCTTCCTCCAAGACATCTCAGGACCAATTCCAGCATGCCTCACAATCCTCGTTACCTCAGTTTTCACCAGAAATTATCTGCCCCATTTCTTACCTTCTCAGCACTCCCCCTGCCCCTTCTGTCATCTGAAACTCACTGTCTACTCTCTACAAACTCCATAACATTCTCTTCTCTGAATGTTCCTTCCACCAGGCAAAACCCAGAAATATGGAGAAAGCAAGGTTTAAGCTGAATTTTAAGGCTAAAGCTTATTAACACTGTTTTTCCAGTATTTCATCAAGGGGAGGTTGATTATACACTCAGATTTAAGCCTAGTGTTCAGCCAGTGTAAATAAGGATGGCTGTACCAGTTGCTAAAATATCAAAACATCTATGAACCAGATGGTAAGTAGATCCTTGCCTGGGATGTTCCTATGATAAAATGATTAAAGAGTTAATGCCTAGCTTCCCAAAAGGTACCCAGGATCCTACTACAGACCAAAAGCCTGCTTCTGTGATTCCCATTCCACTTGAGTTGTAAATACTTTGAGTAACACTCCAGCTCCTATCCTAAAAATCCCCCAGCCTGGAAATGGATTCTCTCTCCTTTCACCTTCCAATTTTTCCTCTATCCTCTTTCAAAAATCATACCTGTTTTGAAGTTCATGTCACTAGACTTTACCACCCATTATCCCTTCTTGCTGTCATCTACTCATATACTACTGTTTGCCCTCATTCACTGATGACGAGCACCCGGCTGTTTCCCTTTCCAAGCTTTCCTTGTAGGATCAGACAGAATCACATTTCACTTCACTCTAGCCATCTTCTACATTTCCATGGAGCCTCCAGCTCCTAAACCATCTCACCTCTGATGATCTTCTCTTGGACCCAGTTTCAGTCACCCACTCTCATTCTTATAACACAGTGGTTCTCAACCTTCCTAATGCCGCGACCCTTTAATACAGTTCCTCATGTTGTGGTGACCCCCAATTTCATTGTTACAAGTTGAACATAATTAAAGCATAGTGATTAATCACAAAGACAATATGTAATTATATATGTGTTTTCCGATGGTCTTAGGCGACCCCTGTGAAAGGGTCACGATCCACAGGTTATTCTGAGACTTCAAGCATCCCACAATGTGAGCACCACTTTTTCTTTTTCCAGCTCATCTATTCTGCTATTTCTTTCTATTCCAGCATCTTCTTGGCAGTATCTGGCTTTCCAATCCATTGACCCTACAATTTCTTCCACTATTAGTTACACCCTCACTTTCATGTCTTCCAAGTTTAAAGTCAAGGTCCATCATTGTAACTTCTCCTTTGTAAGCGCCCTTAAGTCCCTCAGACCTCTCTTCCTGCTTCTCAATTACCTGGCTCATCCTCAAATTGCACCCAACCATTGGCCTGCTCCAAGCCTCCACCTACAAAGCTGAAGACATGTCTGGAGGAAAACACACAACCACAACTAGCCTCAATTTAAATTCATGGCTGCAAATCTATAATGGGCACTTCCTGGAGATGTTTCCAAATAGCTATTGCAAATCTTTTTCCCCAAACCTGTTTCACTCCTCCCCACTCCAATATTCTCACACTTCCTTGGGAAAGAAGAAGCAATCAGGTAAGAACTCCATTTTCCCACAACCCAAACCATGACCTTTCAGCTTCTACCCATTGTCTCTGCAATCCTTTTCTTTTTTTTAATTGATTTCAGAGAGGAAGGAAGTGGGAGAGAGAGATAGAAACACCAATGATGAGAAAGAATCTTCTATCGGCTGCCTCCAGCAGCCCCCAAATGGGGATCAAGTCTGCAACCTGGGCATGTGCCCTGACCGAAAACAAACTGTGACCTCCTGGTCAACACTCAACCACTGAGCCATACCAGCTGGGCTCTGCAGTCCTTTTTACTATGACTGAACTGTCCCTATTCCTAGTAACCTCTTCATTTGTACCCTAGATCTCCTCACTTCCTGGCCCTTTAGGAATTATACTCCAACATTTACCCATCACTCTTTCCTGTCTTCATTAGTTTTTCCTTGCTCCTTAATCATTCTATCATTTTTTCTCTACTTAAGCTCACTCTATTACTCTCCTGGTTCCTAAAAATACCCTCTCTTAACCAATATCTTCTTCCAAGAACTTTCCCATTTCTCTGATTCTCTTCACAGCAAAATTTATTTAAGTTGTCTGTAAGCACTACTTACACAACTCAATCCAATAACCTTTCATCCCAGCTTCTACTTAAACTGTATGTCAGACTGTCAAAATCACAAATGGCCTCATTTCACCAAACGCAATAACTACAACTGACACATCTCCTTTTAAAAATATTTGAACTCAACTTGAGGGATACCACACTCTCCTGATTTCCTTCCTATCCCACTGACAACTCCTCCTTCTCTTCTAAATAATTCAGTGTTCCTAATGGCCCCAGTCTCTATATATACATTCTCTATGGGTAATTCCATCCAGTATCAAATACAACCTACAGCAAATTATTCCTAACTCTGTATCTCCAGCCAAAATGCCACTTAGAATCTCCAAACGCCATTTATCCAATTGTCTGACATCTCCAAAGAAATATCTAATAAGTGCCTCAACCTCAACATAGCCCAAAACAGAATTTTATGCCTTCTGTCAAGCCTGCTTCTCTCCCAGTTCTCCCTTTCTCAGTTTATGGTCCAACTCCTCAAGTAACAAATGTAAGCCTCTGTCTAGTTTCTGTTTCCTCTCTATATATAATTAATCTATCAGCAAGATCAGTCAGCTAACTCTATCTCAAAAACATATCCTAAATCCATTCACTTCTTTCCATCTTTAACACAATGCTTGTCCATACAACTGTGATTTCTCAGTTGGGCAGTTAAAATAGACTCAACTAAAATCCTGTTTCCAATCTTCCTTCCCTCATCTACCCTAATCCAGTCCACTTTTAGCAACCAGAGCAGTCTTTGATAGCATGCATTCTGAATGGGGGCAGTAATACCCACAAGGGGGAAAAACTGGTTGGGGAAGGGGGGATATTTTATATAACAATGATTTGTTGTTCTTCAAAGCTCAACTCTACCCAACAAAACCTTATTCCTTAATATTTAATTAATACTCTCTTGCTAGGGCAAAATTAATTTAAATTTTTAATTAATTTCCATTTAATTTTTCTTTTTAGAGAGACATGAGACATAAGAGGGACACTGTTTTATAGCAAAACCACAGCATTTCATTTACTGGCACATAATCATCCAATGGCTTATATAACTGTTGAACAAAATCTAAGTGCCTTAATCTGCCTTATAAAGCTCTATAGGATTGGCCGCCGGGACTATAATTCTCCCTGCCTTCCACCCATACACCAAGCACATGGCCATAATCAACAAGATCACACCCTACAACTACCCAGTGCCCCTCCGAGATGATGGGAACATGCCCCACATGCCCAACCATTCCCAGGGCCCACGGGCCCAAGCTTGGAGTGTCTGAATAAACTGTGAACACCTCCACTAACAGGGAGGAGGTACCCTTCCCTGTGGCCCCAATAAGAATGTGAAAACAAAACACAAGAAAAAAGCTCTTCTGACCCTTGCCTACTTTTTAAAGATTCTCTTGTACATTGTGGTAGACTGAAAGATATCCACTCAAAAGATATCCACATCCTAAACCCTAGAACTTGTGAATGTTATATAACCAAAAATAAAAATAAAAAGCCCTTTGCAAATGTGATTAAACAAAGGATCTTGAGATGGAGAAATTATCCTAAATTTCCAAGATGGAAACCAAATGCAATCACATACATCATTATAAAAGGAGGCAAAGGGAGATTTGACACACACAGAAGAGAAGGCTCTGTGACCATAGAGGCAGAGATTGCAATAATTAACCATAGCTAATAAGTGCTGGAAGCCACCAGCAGCTGGAAGAAGCAAGGAACAGATTGTTCCCTAGAGCCTAAGAAGAGAGTACAGACTTGCAACACCTTGATTTTGGCCAGTGACCCTGATTTTGAAACTCTGGCCTCCTGAACTATGAGGGAATAAATGCCTGTCTGTTTTAAGCCACCAAGGTTAGATAATTTGTTACAGCAGCCACAGGAAACTAGTACAGACATCTCTCACTCTCACTCACTAAGTTCCAGGTTTGTTCACCTTCTTCTGCCCATCGGATTCACCAGGAATACAAGTAGGGTTTTGGTACCAACCGTGTCCACTGCCTGGAATGCTCTTCTCATCTTTGCACAGCTAGCTCCTCTAGCTCCTTCTGGTCACTTAGGAAACAGCTCAAATGTCAGCTCTTTGGACAGGCCTTCCCAAACCAACCAAATCCAAAATAATCCCATAGCTATCACCATCTCATAAGTCATTTCTTAATTTAATCACTGTTACTGCTTCCCCGATACCCAGAATGTAAACTCTACAAAAGCAGAGATCAGCCCAGCTGCTGTGTCTCAGTGGTTGAGTCGACCTATGAACCAGGAGGTCAAGGTTCGATTCCTGGTCATGGCACATGCCCGGGTTGTGGTCTAGATCACCAGTGGGGGGCATGCAGGAGGCAACCGATCGATGATTGATTCTCTGTCATCATAGATGTTTCTCTCTTTCTCTCCCTCTCCCTTCCTCTCTGAAATCAATAAAAATATTTTTTTTAAAAAAAAGCAGAGATCATATCTGTTTTGTATATCACTATAATCTTAATTTGTAGGAAAATGTCTGGCACATAATTAGGTGATTGATAAACTTCACAAATGAATAGATGACATAGGTGGGAGAAAACATGGTGGTGGTCTTCAATTATAGAGAAGAGACAGTATTTAGAGAGCGGGAGAGATGGTGAGTCCTATCTTGACTGTGGGACATCCAAGTAGAAATGTCCACTGAGTCTGAACTCAAAGAAGAGCTCTAGTTGGAGATGTTGACTTTGGAATCATTGAATGGGATATAGCAGATAAATTTGATGGTGCAGAGAGCATCTACAATGAGAAGACAGTAAATTGAGGAAGAGACCCTGGAAACTCCAATATCAAGGAGAACCTTCAGAAATATCCACAAGGAGCAGTCCAAATGAAGAACAAAGAATCAGATAGTATCCTAGTGAAGTTCAATTTCATGAGGGAATGAGCAGCACCACAGACATTTCAACTAATAAGGTCTCATTGCTTGACAGTCAGGAGAACACCAGTAATCATAACAAGAACAGATTAATCTAAGGTAGAAGCCAAATTGCTAACAGCTGTAGAGTAAATGGAAGAGGAAGAAGTAAAAAAACAACATATAAAATATGCTTGCAGGAAGCATAGCTTGAAAGAAAGGAGGAAGTGAGCATGGAGCAAGAGGAGAGTGCAGGGTGGAGAAATAGTTCTGGTTTTCAGTCTGGTTTGTTTTTGTAATGGGAGAATCTTGAACATTCTTATAAATATTTAAAATGCAGGTAAACATGGAGAAATTTCATGGAGTAAGCTATCTGAAGGGATGAGAAGTATTGAGGAAAGCATCAAGTTTGGATAACTCTACCTCAGTGTTGGTAGTGATTGATGGAGTTGGTGGACTCAGATATGTAGACGTGGAAAGGAGAGTAAAATCTTGAAAGTTGACCTATCTGTGTTTTCTCAGTATAATAGGATGCGAGAACACTGTGAGGGGTATAGCTAACTCTTCACTAAAAGCCAATATTCTCTTCTTCCTGGGCCCAGCTAGATTACATTTGCCAATCTCCCTTTGCTAATAAGTGTGTCTGTGCACCTGATTTCAGGCCAACGGTATGTGAGTGGAATTGGTACATTTATTTTATTTTAAGATTAAGCATTTAGAAAGTAGATATGCTTCTCTTTCATTTTCACTGGTTGAAAATAGAGTGATTTTCAACCAATGGGCCACAAGAACTTTTTAAAAATGCAATGCCTGACTATCTAGTAGGGGCACTGACCTATTTTCCCTTAAGTTGTCAAATTTTAAAAAATGACAACAGCCAACACAACAATAGCCATCTGGTGTGAATGAATCAAAATTATACCAATTTTTTGTCAGATTGGCAAAATACATATTTTTCAGTGTGCCGCAGAATTTTAGTAATTAGTTTATGTGTGCCATGAAATGAAAAAGGTTGAAAAATGTTGCCCTAAGGGGTGGCAGAGTAACAAAATAAAAAGTTCCAGAATGCCTGAATCACCCAGTGGAGGAAAGCCATTCACCAACCAAGCCATGATCTGTTGTGTTTGTGCTTTTACCTATTTTCAGATCTTTCTGTTATGACAGTTTAGTCTGCTCTAACCGCTATCAATCATCTTCTGATTTTAAAAAAATGTACAGGTGGGGTAAAAGGCTCAAAGAAAATGCTGAAGATCCAGAAAAGCTATGGCAAGAAATGGGAAAAGGTGCCGTCTAGAAACAGGTGCAAGAACTGTGGCTGAAGAACATAAATTTACATGTACTGCCAACGAGCATGATAGTGTTCATTTCCCCAATATCATCCATAAACCCAGGTGTAGAAGTGCAAAAAGCTGACTAATATCAAGTCATAGGTTGTTTCCACATCCATTAAGACTAAAAAGGATTTTAACAATGTCATGGGTTCCTAGAAGTCAAATCAAAAGAATACCATGGGCGTTAAAGAGTAAAGTATTAAAAAGTGGAAGTGGTAAGCCCAGCCTGCATGGCTCAGTGGTTGAGCGTTGACCTATGAACCAGGAGGTCATAGTTCAATTCCCAGTCAGGGCACATGCCCTGGTTGTGGGCTCAATCCCCAGTGGGGGCATGCAGGAGGCAGCCGATCAATGATTCTTTCTCATCATTGATGTTTCTATCTCTCTCTCCCTCTCCCTTTCTCTCTGAAATCGATAAAAATATTTTTTTAAAAAATGGAAGTGTTAAAAGTCAAAGTTCAATGAGTACAGCAATAGAATCCAAAGTAGCAAAGAGCAGGAAATGCATGACAGATATGTGAGTACAATTATATTTTGATTCTATTTCTGTATTTTCAAGGAAGTTTCTGTCATACCAGAAAATAACTATGTGGCTTTGAGTGACTCACTTAAGTTCTCTGGAACTGTTCCCTCAGTGATGTGACAGGGTTCATTGTTGATATGAAAAGATGTGCCCAAAGTGCTTAGCACAGTGCTTGGAATATGATGATTGCTCAATAAATGATACTTATTACTATTTATTATAAATAATAAAAAGACAGTTAAGATTAGCTCTCTAACCCCCTTCCTACTTTAAAATCCTGTGAATCTATATTTTTTTAGAAATATACCAGCTACTTAATGGTCGGTTAGGGTGAGGGAAAGGGGTTAATAGTAGCAAATGTTATGAAAGAAAGAAATAAAAATATACTTGTATGACAGAGCCTATTAGCATAAACCAGGAGGGAGATCAAGGAACACAGCATCTCCCAGATGTAAATGCTACATCTAGAGAGGCTAAAAAAAAAAAAAAAACTCAGGGAAGAAAGAGAAGTTAGGGCAGGGTCCAGCAGTGAACAGAACCCACTGGCCAAGACTGTCTTTCCCTTAGGCAGGACAAGAGTAATAAAACACTCCATACTTTTTTATGGGCTTTAAATTCCATGCAGTCCAGCCACCTCATTTAACAGAGGGAGAAAATGAAATTTTCAGAGACTGACCAAAGCCACACTTAAGTGGCTATGATGTGACTTTGGGGGTGCATAGAAGTAAACACAGTTCCCCAAATACTCCTTCTATTATCTAGCCTACATAAATGGTCCCCAAGACTTTTGTCCCCTTAGAACCCAGAAACCTTTGAGAAGGTGACAAGTTAACTTTATCAATTGTCTTGTTATGAATTCATTTTCTGAATTCTTTAAGAGACTGGATTAAGTGGGCAGGTGGAGGAGAAGGGTTAAATGAGTGAAGAGAAAAGAGTCCTAAGAGCTCTGGCAAAGGTGGCTGAGCCCTCAGCGGATATCAAATGACCTCCTCAATTGCATATCCCTCCACTGATTTTCAGGGATTGTTTTTATAAATTTGGTTCAAATGCAGTTTTCCACCCCTCCTCCTAAATATACTTTATATATCAAAACTGCCAAATGTGTAGGGAGAAAGGGGAGGCCTGAAAAAGACAAAGTATCCAGTTTAACTGATTATCTGAGATGCACCTGCCTGAGTGTTACCTGCTGTCTACTCACACCCAACCCATTTCTACCACTTATTTCTTGAGCAATTAAGTGATGAGTAAATTATGATGCAATCATTCATTCAACAACTATTTACTAGGTGTCCTCTACATGCAAGATGTGGGTTGGGCATGTCAGGTCTACAAAATTGTGTAAGATTCAGCCTTTGTTCTGCACGATCTCCTGCAGGAGAGGAAATGATGCACTTTTAATTATCATACACAGGAATAAATAAGAGACTGAGAGTGTCATAAAAAGAGTAGTTGGAGTGTTTAGAAAATGCACAGTATTCACTACAACATTATTTACAATAGCCAAGATATGGAAGCAACCTAAGTGTCCATTGATAGATAAATGGATAAAGATGTGGAACATATTTACAATGGAATATTCTTCAGCCATAATAAAGAATAAAATCTTGCCATTTTTAACAACGTAGATATACATGATATTATGCTAAGTGAAATAAGTTGGACAGAGAAAGCCAAATACTATATGATTTCACTTATGTGTGAAATCTAAAAAAACAAAGTTCAACAATGAAGATTTTTTAAAAATAAAAAGCAAATAAAGAAAACAAAACAAACAGACTCATAAAATCAGAGATGAAGCTAATGGTGGCCAGAGAAAAGGGGTTGTGGGGGGATGGGTGGAAAAGGTATAGGGCAGTGGTCGGCAAACTGGCCCCTTGAGTGTGGCTCTTCCACAAAATACCACGTGTGGGCGCGCACGTACAGTGCGATTGAAACTTCATGGCCCATGCCATGGGGCCAAAGAGCCACATGTGGCTCGGGAGCCGAGGTTTGCCGACCACTGGTATAGGGGAATACAGTCAGTAATACTATGATGAATGCACGGTGACAGATGATTACTAGACTTAGTGTGGTGCTTACACCTGTGTCACATCATTATATTGTAAACCTGAAACTAACATGCCAACTATACTTAATTTAAAAAAAAAAAACACAGAATTTAAGACAAAAAATATATAGAAAATGTGCATAACACTTCTGACTGGGCTGTGAGGGAAAGCATCATGAAACTGGCAGCCAGTGGTCAGGATATTTAAGGACCGATAGGATTTCAATTGGTGAAGCAGGAGGAAGATCTTTAGGATAGGGTGAGCAGTAAGAATAACACAGATTAAAGGGATGCCAAGTATCCAATTTGGCTAATTCACAAGATAGATAAGGCAAGAAACTGAGGTGGAGGGATTGAACAAAAAAAAAAAAAGAGAAAGAACTCATGGACACAGACAACAGTGTGGTGATTGCGGTGGGGGTAGGGGGTGGAGGGTGGAGAGGGTACAGGGGGGATAAATGGTGATGGAAAAAAATAAAATAAAATAAAATAAAGGGAAAAAAAGATGAGAAAAGTCATAAATTCCACGACAAATATTTAGAACTTTATCCAACAGGACTGAGTGAGCCTCGGAAGGGTGGAACAGAGAGTGATATGATCAAAGCAGTTTTGATGTTACCACAATGAAACCAAACATCCTTTCTTTATTCCACTTAAATAAGGAAAATGACTTTTGAGAACCTAATACTCTGAACTGCACTATTTTTACCACTTTGCAAATACATTCAGATGTTTATTATGTTTTAGTGAAATAATAGCAGCATAAAATCTTAACCAAAATTTTTCATAAATGCTTCCCGTGAACATACACTTTTGTTCCTACTGTATGACCAACTGGCCTTAGTGGTCATTGTTGGATATAAAGTAAGTAATAAAGCTTTCTCAGCTTATGTCAATAAGTCACACTCAGAGGCCATCTCATTTGACAGTAGCAGCTTGTAGAAATCTCATTTTCAGAAAACAGACCTCTCTGTTAGTTTATGGGGTTTCTTTTCTCCTCTATCTTAAAGTATTTTACAGAAGAATATAGGCAGGTGATCAAATATGAGATTTCACAGAGGATATATCACTATTTTAAAAATACGAGGCTAAAAAAAAACCCTCTAAATTAGGTAGTAATTGTTCAAAAAAATACCCACACATTGCCTTAGCCCAGCGGTTCTCAATCTGTGGGTCGCCAACCTGTGGGTTGCGAGCCCTTTGGGGTCAAATGACCCTTTCACAGGGGTCGCCTAAGACCATCGGAAAACACATATATAATTACATATTGTTTTTCTGATTAATCACTATGCTTTAATTACGTTCAATTTGTAACAATGAAAATACATCCTGCATATCAGATATTTACATTACAATTCATAACAGTAGCAAAATTACAGTTATGAAGTAGCAACAAAAATAATTTTATGGTTGGGGGTCACCACAACATGAGGAACTGCATTAAAGGGTCATGGCATTAGGAAGGTTGAGAACCACTGCCCTAGCCGGTTTGGCTCAGTGGATAAGTGTCAGACTGTGGACCTAAGGGTCCAGGGTTCGATTCCGGTCAAGGGCACATATCTCGATTTGCAGGCTTCTCCCCAGCCTGGGCCCTGGTAAGGGCTCATGCAGGAGGCAACCAATCGATGTGTTTCTCTCACATCGATGTTTCTCTATGTCTTTCCCTCTCTCTCCCACTCTCCCTAAAAAGCAATGGAAAAATATCTTCGGGTGAGGATTAACAAGAACAAAAAAAATACCCACACATTAACAGTATCTATTAAAAAAGAAAGTGTTTCAATCAGTAATAATTTTAATTTGCCTGAAAAATTAATGGACATCCCCAAATAATGTTTTAAAATTTTGTTAATACATATGTCACAATAAATATTAGTTAGGTGGGAAACATTTCCCACTAATTAACTAGCTTTCCCCACTAATTTTAGTGAACTAATAGGACAAAAGCTTGACCTAATTAAATTCAAAAACCATGTTTTGTCTGCTGCATAAATCAGAACTCTGATTTTGAAAGAACCAATGTAAAATTCTCAACTGAAAAACGGGAAACAAGAGCACAGACATGATGTAGGGAGAAATATTTAAACCAAGGAACCAGTAAGACCCTCCAACAAAAAAATGAAAATCTTGGAAAATGAGGGAAAAAATCATAGTCAAGTTCATGTCAGGACACAAAATTAGAGTTCTGGACAAACTCTGACTACAAATGTCATCTGAACATCCTCAGGTATTTAAACCATTAGCTCCCCGAGTTTCTTTTTCCATAAATGTCCCTGAGATCAATCCCATCATTCTACATTTCTTTCCCCCATCTTGTCAACAATTCTAAACGAGGAAATATACAACATGCCCTTTACTTGTTTCTTCTTCCAAGTTCTCCTCTTATCTCAGAGGGGGTAAGTCCTAACGGAATTATCTAAGTATTTTGATAAACATTGAAAAACACTTCGATAATTCCTTCTTGGTTTACTTACATTCAGTCCTTCCCTATCTCCCAAAATAACAATCCTGAAATTAGCCAGTTGTGGAGGGCCCAAGCCTAATGACTAGTAATTTTCCCTGAAACTTCAGATAAAAACTATATACTCCATTGTACTCAACTGGATAGAGCAACAGGCCATCTAACACATGTGTATTAAAAGTGGCCATTCCAATCCTGGGCTTCCATTAAATTGTCTCAAGACCTGAACCCATATTAACATCTCCCTTCCATAACCACAAGAGTTATAAGCTAAGCCAGACCGGCTTGGCTCAGTGGTTGAGCGTCAACCTATGAACCAGGAGGTCA
>NW_005871137.1:1208861-1281136 GCF_000147115.1 Myotis lucifugus
TTTAAGTTGACATTCTACCACTGGGGATATGATTATGCAAGGTCTTTCGTTGGCCTCTAGTTGTTTTACATGTATATATTTTACCTTGTAAAACAAACTGAACTTCTCAAAAGCAGGATAACCATTCTTTTTCTTTGCCTAGCGCTTGGTACTGTATAATGCTGCACAAGCCCACAGAAAACTTCATTTAAGAAGCCAAGTGTTACATACATTTGATTTCTAATGGTCTTTCTGAAGTGTTGTTTCTGCGCTTAGGACAGAGAGTCTGGTTGACAAGCAGGAAGAAACAAGTTTTGAAAACATCATCACATTAAAAAAAAAAAGGAGAAATTAGATAATGATCTGGAAATTACTTCCCTTCTCTAACAACCCTAGCTGCCACTAACCACCTTCCTTCCCCTCACCCCCAATCAGACACTCCACATTAAAGAGGAGAGAGCCTGGATAATTCATGCATGACATGCTACAGCTAAATTACCTAGCTAACTGTATTCTTTGCCCAAATCTTCCCTTTATGAATGTAAAAGAAAACATATAAGGAAGAAAACTAATATTTTAAGTCTACTTCCAGACAGGTCCGTCTCTAGCAGCTTTACATGTATTATCTCGTAAGTTATTATGCACAGTTCGCCAAGGAGATAATGGAGGCTCAGTGAGTTTAAGTAGATTAATGCTAAAGTCTTTGGTTTTCTTCCCCAACTACACTCAGCTAGCGTTTGTCCCACAGTTTAGTCACTCATTGAGGAAACATTCACCGAGGGCTTATTACATGCTTGTCACCACTCTTGGCA
The DNA here is from genome assembly GCF_000147115.1 of Myotis lucifugus. Classification (NCBI taxonomy): domain Eukaryota; kingdom Metazoa; phylum Chordata; class Mammalia; order Chiroptera; family Vespertilionidae; genus Myotis; species Myotis lucifugus. The sequence continues at coordinate 1,209,653 of NW_005871137.1, forward strand.
TTAGAAATACAAAACTGTGTGAGGCTGACCAAGTCCTCCCACAGAACTGACAAGCTGGTGATGAATGACAGAAAACAAATAACCAAACAGAGGTATAAAATTCACCAATATGATTTTTGTACAATGATAGTCATTTTTTGAATATCTATAATGAGATTAAATAGTTGCAAAAACTAAATGGATAGGTGGGATGTAAGACCCACTGATGAGTAGTAGCATTGTGGCCCTGCTGTCAATTACTGGGCCAGGACACTGCACCTTTTAATAATCAGAGGAAGAGAAAAGGAAGCACAGCTTTAATGCTGTTCAGAATTTCTTTATAAAATCAAGTGACTATGTGAGATCCCAGAATGGGCAGCTCTGTCAGTGTCGGTTCTCAAACCCCAAATTCCACTTTTCATCTATTATTCACTAAGGAACTGGGTCATTACTTGAAGAGCTGATTTGTAAAATCAAGGGAATGTTAAACTTGACATATGCCCCTTTGAGAAACACATCATAAGGTGCCCCAGGCTACACATGGTATCCATTGGGCAATGGCATCCAGCAAATGGCCAGCAAAAACTGTGGGACTCGGACCCCAGATTGCTCAGTAGCTACCAGGAAGTTCTTGGCACCAGTTGCCATTAGCCTCCACACTCCAAAAAGAAACTTCACATCTCTTCAACTTGGAACATAGGCAGAATTCTAAGCAATAAAGACCCGATGAAACTTACCCTTCCTTCCCCCACCGAGTTATACAAGTATAAGTTGACTAAATTAGCTGCTAGCTATTCCTATAGCTGCCTCTTCTCATGGTATTTATGATGTGCTTGTAGTTTGGGCGGGCCCTTGCCAGGAAGACTGGGAGAATCTGTTTGTAAACGACGTGGGGACTCGTATGGAAGGAGGGAGCGAGTGGCCCTCTGCATACACGGTGGGAGGCAGTCCAGAGCAGCACCTCATTCAGAGGCTACCCCTTCCTGCCGGCGCATTCTGTGCACGTCTCTTCTCGCTCCGTAGAAGTTACTCCTCGGGGAGTGGAGGCTGCTGTAAGTTCATCTGTGCCCCCACGCCTTCCACTTCTTCCCAGAACTGCCAGCCTCCAGCAGGGAAGGTCCTCAAAGAAGCCTCAGCGCCCTTCCAGAACCCTCCCCTCTCCTGCTTCAGAAGGGAGCAACAGTCCTCACCAGGGAGCGGCATCCACCCGCCGAAAGTTTGCAGAGAACTTTCAGGGAGAGAGACTACCAACCCTCCCCCCGAAGTCCCGCCACTTAACTAAGGAAGCAAATGTATTACCACCACCCCCCACCCCCAAAGTAAACAGCTAAGCCCCAGATAAGAATGGGTCCACCGTCAGTTGTTGGGGAGACGGTATAACTCTGTCCCCGGATTCCCGCCACCGCCCACCCCAACACAGGAGCTGCAGCGCGCTGGCCTGGTCGGGAGGGAGCCCTGCCAGCTGGGGGCGAGGGCGCGGGGCTCCCAGCAAGCACACACCTGAGACCAGTCCTGCGGCGCGAGGGGAGACAGGGCAGGAGCGGGGGTTCCTCCTGCCGGGGCGGAGTCGGTCTCGCTCGGAATCAGAGCCGGGGCCGGGCGCGCGCGGATGTCACTCCGGGGCGGGGCGGGCCGAGCCGGTGTAACCCGACGCGCCCCGCCCGCCGCGCTTCCTCCTCCCGCCCCGCTCCCGCCCCGGGGGTGGCCTGGGGGCGCGGCCGCTCCTCCAACCCCGACACTTAGGGCCTGGCTCCCGGGGCCCCGGCTCCCCCAGCCCCGCGAGGAGGCGCGGAAGTGGAGGCGGGCGCCGGTTCGCGGGCGGCGACTTGGCGAGGTCTCCGCGGCCCAATGAGCGCGATCGGACGGGGACCCGGGGCTCCGGGCCCGCCGGGTGGGGTCACGGCGCGGCGGCTGCCATGGGCCCTGTCCCAGGCGGCGGTTCCTGCCTTGAGCCCTCGCCCTGCCCCACTCCAGACCCTCCGCCCCGCCTTGCCAGGCGGCTGCCAGACAGGAAAGCCTGGCTGGACTAGGCCGGGGAAGATGGTGGAGGTGTCCGATGGCCTCTGTCCACCAGGCGAGCCGCCCTGCCACCTGCCCGGGAGGAGAGACGCTCGCCCGCTGGCCCGCCCGCCCGCGGGGTTGGCTTACCTGATTTCTCGCCACCCGCCCACGAATCTGGCTTCCCCTGCTCTGCGGGCAGGCTTCCCTGGGCCTAGAAACGCGTCTGGGAGGCGGGCGAACCCCTGGGAACCTCCCCACCCCCCGGTCAGAGCCCAGCGCCCTGGCCCGGCTCCCCCCGAGCGCTCTGGAGACGCGCCCGGCCTCCTGACTCCCCGCCTGAATGTCAGCGCGGGGACCCGCCGGGAAGACCGAGCCCAGGCCCCCGGGGGGAGGATGCTGAGCACAGGCTCCTCAGGCCCAGCCTCGAACAGGTGGGGGGAGGCGCAGAGCCCCGCAGTCGAGCAGCAGGCTTCCCAGTTGCACCCCCCAACACTGACCCTGCCCACTGAGCATGCCCAGCTCCCGTAGAACTACAAGTGTTAGGCCAGGCCAGGGGGAGCCCAGGAGGGTGCTCCTGGGATTCAAATAAATGGAGCCCATTTCTTCCTTGAAGACCTTTCCTCCGAAGACCTCTGGCCCTTTACAAATATTTCTAACGTGGCGTTGGAAAATATCCAGGGGCGGTTTGGGAAGGCCTTCCAAAGGAAGGCAGCCAAATTTGTTCCAACCAAAATCAAAGTGGTGGGTTTTTTCCAATTATTTTGTATTAAGTCACATACTAATTTCTTTAAATACCGCATAATTATTAAAATTAACCCAGAGGCATGTGTAGGTTCATTGCCTCCCAAGTTCAGTAACTTCAGGAAACCAGCCTCCCCAGTGGGTAGGGGATCTGGTGGAAGAGTGGTTGTCAGCCTTGGCTACTAGAGGGGTTCAGAACAGGCCCCGCCAAGATGTGCTATTTTGGCAGGTAGATTATTTTAAGTTGAGGCAGTGGAGACCCTATGGGGGGGGCTCATGGAGAAACTTTTACCTCTCCCTTAAAGAATCTACATTGGGAGCCTTGCAGATAATGAGTTATTACAAGAACTAACGTTTTAAGACTTATCTATAGGGCAAGGCAAACATGTAATTACCAATCATCTGTTCTTATGTTCCTGCAAATGACCTCCCTCCCCTCTGAAGCCCCAAGGGCCTGGTGTCATTTTAGCTCAGGACACCATATGTACCTCATTTTCCCTTTCTGACTCTGAACCGCTCATGTATGTGGTGTTTCCATAGATACAGATATGTATGTCGTTACATTTGGTTATTTTTCTCTTGTTAATCTCTCTCGTCCATTTGATTATTAGACCAGCCAGAAGAACATAGAAGGGTAGAGGAAAGTTTGTTCCTCCCCCAAAATACACATTGGAATAGGAGTGGGGTGTAAAATGACCCATGCCAAGTTCCCATGCCCACATCCATTGAATCAGTCTGTGGGTGGGACCTGGAAGTCCTTGTATTTTAAAGCTGTGGTTCTTCAAGGGGGCCCTTGGGAGCCAGCAGCCAGCAGCATCAGCCGAGAACTTCATAGCAATGCAAATACGGCTTCACTCCAGATAAACTAATTCCTGAACTCTAGGCTGGGCCTTTCTATCTGATTTAACAAGCCTTTCCAGTGATTCTGAGGCACACTAAAGCTTGAGAAACAGTTTAGAAGCTTCCCCAGGCGACTCTAATGAGCAGCCAGTGTTGAGAATCAATGCAATAGACCAATGCTTTTATTCCAATCCCAAACCTTTATCTAGAGGAGCAGCATGTTACACAGAATGATAACCTAGTTGAATTGAGGTGCCAGTTCTGGATTTCTTTCCCCCTAATACACCCAAAACAGTTCAGTGCTTGGAAAATGGAGACCATCTGTTACTCACTTTCATACTCTGGCACCTAGCACACTGCCTATAACATAATAGATGTTCAATACGTGTTTATTGATTTGAAATTAATGCTTAGGTGAACAATTTGCTCCAGGGCCTGTTATGTCGACTATGTATTTTCCCCAGAAGTCTTAGTCACCTTGCCAGCTAACAAGCCAGCACAGATTCAGTTCTTATCAATAATGGTCTAACCCAGTGGTTCTCAACCTGTGGGTCGAGACCCCTTTGGCGGTCGAATGACCCTTTCACAAGGGTCGCCTAAGACCATCCTGCATATCAGATATTTACATTACGATTCATAACAGTAGCAACATTACAGTTATGAAGTAGCAACAAAAATAATTGTATAGTTGGGTCACAACATGAGGAACTGTATTTAAAGGGCCGGAAGGTTGAGAACCACTGCCCTAATGAAATAGGACATGGGAGGAGGTAGAGAATTTAAAGGAGGTGGAAAAAAGTCGGAAGCATTGGATGATTTCTCTTGCCAAAGTTAGAGCCCAAAACAACCAAAGGAAAGCATAAGGACACTAGACATCCAGTGGAATTCAGGAAAAGCACCAAAAGAAAAGGTGTGTATGGGAGAGGCTGGGAAGGAGAGATAAGGAAGCTTAAGGTGATCAGCCTACAGTTTACTCTGGACCTTGGCTTTCTAAACAACCCCACCTCTACCCTCCACTCCCCCACGCTCTGTACACACACTTAATCTCAACTACAACCTTGAAAAAAAAAACACTTTTTAATAGGATAGTGCTGTAAAATATTGCAAGAAAACATAGCTGACTTGTAATTAACCAGCAGAAATTAGGCATTCATTTTTGTTTAAGGCAAAATGGTTTTTAAAAAGTTGTTAATTTTTTAAGATAAATCCTAGATAATTTCAAAACAGAGGCTTATGATAACTCTACTTTAAAACTCACAGAAACTTATGAAATTAAAATGATTCACTATTCACTTCACCAGTATTTTCTAGAGGGAATAAAATATGAAAATAAAATTTCCCTTTTAGCCTTATACACAGTGCCTCCAAGTTTAGGATACTATTTATGAGTACCTAAAGTAGCCTCTGCCTCTCCATCTCTGCCCCTACATCTTGCATATTATGACAAGAATTCCACTGAGTTTGGTTATGGACCAGGGTATCTAACAGGAGCATAATTTCCCATATGACTAAGCAATTTCTTATTATTATTAAGATAATTTTGAGGGGAATAATTATTAATTTTGGAACCAAAATGCAGAATTAAGTATTATGCTAGATCCACAAATCTTTTTATTTAAAAAAAATACTTATTCGGGGTAAACGGGGGTGGGAGAGGTCAATGGGGGAGAAAGAGGACATGTGTAATACTTTCAATAATAAAGATTTTTTTAAAAACTTATACACAGATACACTCACTACAGCTTCTTCTTGCTCATGGAATTAAAACAAAACCAAACAAGTAAATAGGGTGAGGGCTAAGAACATGGAAGACTGAGTGAAGGGGTAAGAGGGAAGCACTTACTATAACGTAATTTAAAACATGAAGTAATTACTTCAGCAGAAGTAATCTACTGATAACTAGGAAGTTAACGCCTTCAGTGTTTCTCCTTGTCATAGGCATGACTCAGCATTTGGAATGAAACTATGTTTACTGTCTTTCAAATTGAGGGTGTCAAATAACTTTGGTGCCATCTAAGTCTTTCTCCTGTGCCTAAGAAAACTTCAGCACAGTCATGGGTTTTCAGCCTCACATGGGCACCCAAATCTAAAAGGTTTCTTCTTTCCATTTGTTCCTGTCTTACCAAAGCTTAACTTTGCCCACAATTAACCTATCTTGCTTTTGTAGTGTTGTCAGATGAATTTAGGTTATCTTCCATATTATAGTGTAACAAAACTAACAAGAATTCCTTCCTTTCCCAAGGCTAACTGCTGCTAAGATATCTGAAACCCAAATGCTGGGGTGAACCTTCCCCAACATGGGGGAACCTTCCACTGGTGATTCTACCAAGTACCTTTAACGACCATCTATTAGGGGCAAAAATAGAATATTGGGGACTAGCTATAGTTCTAAGAAATATTAATCATGCTCAATCAACTGTGATTGCCTTGTTCTGATTAAAGAAAGGACGTTCTAACCTGGCTAGGAGTTGTACATCCCTAGGACCTGGGCATCAACCTTGGACTTGACAATCAACTTTGGACCTGGGAGTCAACCATTTCATTCAAGAACTGCCTAATATCATGGAAAGATTAACAACCTTGTTGCCTAAACAATGGAGTCCTGCCCCAGCTCACAATGCCTACTTCCCCATGCCTATAATTCCTACTTCCCCATGTAAACTTTGTCCCACCCCATGTAAGCAGCTGGCTTATGGGAGGTTACAGAGCAGATTTTTGTGGATGACCTGCTGCTCTCCCATACTGCCGGCATTATTGGAATAAACACTAATATATGATTCTACCCTGTCTCTGCTTAATTGGCTCAAGTAATGACAGGCAGCTTGGGCCCATTGATTGTCCAGTTACACATCCACCACATGCCAAGGGCCAGCTGTTTTAGCCCCTGCCCATTTCTAGAGTGTCAACGTTAAGAACATCCAAACCTGGAAAGAATTTTTATAAAAATGGATTTGAACCAAACAGGGGATACACCTGGAAGCAAGATCTCAATAGACTGAGAAATGCTTCTTAGAAAGGCATTTCGAAGCTTCTTTCTGCGTTTGAAATTAAGGAGGGAACATAAGAAAGAAGACATGAAGGTGGAAGAAAGCAAGGCGGGTTGGATTACAGGACAAGATTATGTGCTCTCTTCAGGGTGGTTTTACTTGAGGGGTCTGAAAAAGGCATTTCAAATGTGTGTTAACTAAAATGTACAGAAACAATGGACAGGGCTTTCTTAGACAAAGATAAACCTTTTACTAAAAAGTTATATGCCTGGTTGTGGCTACCCACCATGAATTTTTTTTCATTTAATTTTTTTTTTTTAATTAGTGTTGACATTAAGAATTTATAACCAGATCACTCAATGAGGTTATTTTCCATAGAACCCCTTTGGGGTCCACAAGAGAAAAACAAATTTTTCCCAAGTATTCATTAGTCACCAAAACTCATTGTAAAATTTATGTAAAAAAAGGATTGAAAGGGGCCATTAACGTAATTTATGCCCACATTTTTAAAAAAATATATTTTATTGATTTTTTACAGAGAGAAAGAGAGAGGGATAGAGAGTTAGAAACATTGATGAGAGAGAAACATCAATTTAGCTGCCTCCTGCACACTCCCTACTGGGAATGTGCCCACAACCAAGGTATATGCCCTTGACCGGAATCGAACCTGGGACCCTTCAGTCCGCAGGCCAACGCTCTATCCACTGAGCCAAACCAGTTAGGGCTATGCCCACATTTTTTTGTTTTACAAGTGATGAAATTAAGGCCAGGAAGTCTGAAGTTATTGAATTAGCTAAACCTAAAACCAAAACTAAAATGAGAAACTACTTGGTAGAGAGAACAGTTTGTAGACTTCAAATCTATGGATGAAAGGGGACACATGCTGACCTGACTAGCTCAGGGAAGGCCTGCGTGGCAGTCTTGCAAACTCAAAGACCTAAAGTAACCACAAAGGATGGTCTAGAATTAGACTTTAACTAAAAGCAGTTATGGTGGATAGTCACCTCCTAGGCCAGTATCTTCACTGATAAGGTCAACCTTTACCTTAACTGAGCCTATCTGTATTTTGCCTCTATAATATCCTTGAAATGTCTGGGTAACTTGTAATTTCCCTTTTTCCGGACTCCACGGGGCACAGCCTAATGTGCGTGGACACCAGGACAGATACCACAAATTCTGTCATTGTTCTTGTTATCATGTTAATTGTTTACTGTTACTATCCTGCACCCACCTAAGTATGTGTCTGTCATTTTACTTTTTATCCAATCCCAGGGGTTCCCCCCTCCCCGCCCCTCTGCTTTGCTTTCTCCCGCCTCTCTAACCTATCACCAATGGATTTAATGTAACCCACCTACATGCCCTCCTTTGATTGCAATGTATAAAAATAGATGAGAAACCGCCATTCTCTGGAGCATTATCCCAATCTGTAGAGATACTGCTTCCCAGCAATTATCCACAGTTTGGTTAGAATAAACTCACAAACATTCTTTACATGTCTGAATGTTTTTACGTTAACAAATCCATCCTTATCTAAGTTCTTTAACCTGGACCTGATTCTCTAGCCTCCCTAACCTCAGTTTCCCCATCAGTGAGGATGTTAATAGTGAACATTCACACAGTGTTTACTCTGACAAACATTAGTTTTAACAAGATATATACATACCTGTAATCTTCAATCCTCAGAGTAACTCTATGAGGTGTGTGTTTTTGTTTTTTGCCGGGGGTTGTTTTATATTTACAAATGGGTAAATTGAGATTCAAAATTGTTAAGTAACGTGCCTAAAAAATAACGCAACTAGTAACTGACCAAACTAGGATTGAATGGGATAATTCTTGTGAAATGCCTAGCATATCGATTGTTAATAATAGTATACCAATGTCAGTTTTCTTCTCTATACTCCAGACATTCTGACTCTTGGTCCAACATTGAGCCAAGACACCATTGCTCCAAGCTCCAATGACTCTGTATGTTCAATATATATATATATATATATATATATATATATATATATATATATATATGTTTTTTTTTACTCTGGTGCATTTTAGTAGTTTACATAATTTAAGCACTATGTATACCTATAATCTTATTCAATAGTTGAGAATGCTAAGAAGATAACCAAAAGTTTGTAAACAAAGACTACAGCTTTCTACTTTCAAAGAAAAAAGTTAATATAAAATTTCTAAAAGATTGATGATACTAGCCAGGAAAACCTTAAAACAAATCTTTGAACAAGACCTGACCAGTGACACTGGGGCTTTGAAATGAGAACAGCTCATTTAGTAGGCTTCCATCTACTTATTACTTCTTAAAAGCAGAATTATAGACGTCTAAAAATAGCCAATGGAAAATCTTCCCACACCAGTGATTCTCAGAGTTAGGATCAAGAATGAGGTGAAAATATATGATCCTTGAGAAAATGAAATAAAAATGCTAAATGTATATTTAATGGGTACTTCAAATTTTATTTCTGCTTTATGAAAATCTGGGAAAGTATATTTAAAGTAAATATTTAAAGCATCAATATAAAGTAGCACCAAGGAACTCCCTTGGATTGAAAGGTCTCGAGGGTAAAGGAAATGTGAACTTCTCTAGGCAGCATCCATTTCGTTCCTCAAATAGGGCAGCACTGAAAACAAGCGGCAGCAAGTGCTGATGATGTCAACTGAATAATGCTGTCTCTGGAATGGAACCTCTTATCTAACAGCAGCAGGAAGATTGTGGGTAAGCAGAAATGTCCCAAGAAACTCTTACAGAGATCATGAATAAGTATTAGGTTCTAAGGGGGACTTGAAATAAAATGGAGAATTGGGTTCTTCAGAGTACACCTGGTTATGATTCTGTGAAAGAGGCAAGTAAGTCAAGGTAAACAGCCCAAGAAACTGGAGATTTGTTCAGTTCTACATCTGAATACCTGTTATATAACCTGAAAATGGCTTGAATCTCAGCAGTAAATGCGTAAAATAAATTCGACCCCTGTTTGTAATAGTCTAATATGAATTTTTTAAAATAAGTGAATCGGATTAGCAAAAATAAGTCAACAATAGTAATGGACAGGGTTTGTGTCTGTGCAAGATTAGCTTTAAAATGACAATGTTGTGTCTTAATTCAGCCGCCTTGAAACATGTAGGCATTGACCTAATTTCTGCCTCGCCAAGAGGAAAACACTTTACACACAGAGCACATAGGCCAGAGAGTTGCCGGTGCTGTTCCCTCAGCAAATAACTTGGCCTCAGAAGCAAATCTTCTTCATTCCTCCTCTATCAGCAAAAAAAAATGGACAACAGAAAAGTAGAGAATCTTTTTTCTATTAGCTTTAAGTTGCATATTGAAGAATACTTTTAAAATAGTTTCATATTGAAGAATACTTTTAAAATAGCTTTTTTGGCAGGTATAAAAGAGAAGGAGAGAATGGTTCAATGAAAACGAGTGTGTCTATATTTTTAAATTCTCTAGACCACACTGTAAATAATCTCCTTTCCTTCTGCCTAACTCTTCACCCTGGCTTCTGCCTAACTCTTCACCCTGGCCAAGTTTCTGAGAACTGAGACAACTTGATATGCGATAAGAAGCCAGAAACTTGTGTCAGGGCATCTAAAAATATTTTTTTCGGGTAAGTGTAATATGTGTTCTAAAAATATAGTTCAATAGTCAAACATGGAGGAAGGCAATGTCTCCTGAGCATGTGCTCTTGGCTATCAACCTGGCTGTCCTCTGGTTTTGCCATAAGAGCAGCGTCCTACAGTCACAAAGATGGCCTTCCTAAAGTGGGTCTCAGAGTACTGAGGCTGAAATTCTAGCTTTTCTATCATTATGCTTACCCTAGACACAACTTCTATTCCTGCTCTGGGCTAAGTAAAAGGTAAATTGTCCCCAGGCTTACTAGTACACGGCTAAAGCAAAGACCTAAAAGCTACCCTGTGGTAGCCTGAATGGCCTCCCTGGAACCCATGAATGCTACCTTATATGGGAGGAGGGTGTTACTTTGCAGATATGATTTGATTAAATATCTTGAGATGATAGTGTAGACCAGTGATGGTGAACCTTTTGAGCTCGGCGTGTCAGCATTTTGAAAAACCCTAACTTAACTCTGGTGCCATGTCACATATAGAAATTTTTTGATATTTGCAACCATAGTAAAACACAGACTTATATTTTTGATATTTATATATTTAAATGCCATTTAACAAAGAAAAATCAACCAAAAAAATGAGTTCGTGTGTCACAGGTTCGCCATCACTGGTATAGACCCTAAATGCAATCACACTGATCCTTCTAAGAAAGAATAGGGTGAGAATAGGAAGATTTCACACAGACAGTAGAGACAATGAATGTTGCCACAAACAGTGATTGGAATAATGCAGACACAAGTCAAGCAATGCCAGCAGCCACCATAAGCTGGAAGAAACGAGGAATGGATTCTCCCCTAGATGCTCTAGGAGTGAGGCCCTGCTGACCCCTGATTTTGGCCCAGTGATTCTGATTTTGGACGTCTGGACTCCAGAACTCTGGAAGAATATAGTTCTGTTGTTTGAGCCACCAACTTTGTAGTAATTTGTTACAGCAGCAATAGGAAATTGATACAGCTTTTTATTTACTTCCCTTTGGCATTAATGCCAACCTGTCTTTGTAGAGCTGGCCCATCAGTACATTATTAGCATTTACATCCATGTAAAGCAATATACATCCATGTAACTGGTCTCAATTTTCTACCATGTGAGAGAGTTAAGCAATACCAGAGCCTCATAAAATTTGAGAGCTTCTGGATTATTTTATTTTATATTTTTTCAGCTTTTAAATAAGTAAATAAATGCCAAAATGAGGCTGAAAAAATTAGAACATAGTTTTTAAAGTGGACAACAAATGCATCTGGGCTGCCTGTCAATACTTTAGCCAATTAAGCAGAGGCAGGGTTAAAATGTATATGAGTGTTTTATTTTCCAGCATTGCCAGCAGGTCATCCAAAAAAGTCTTCTTTGCTCCACACCTCCCCCCCACTCCCCATAAGCCAGCTGGTTATATTGGGTAGAAGGACAAAGATCACATGGGGAAGTAGGCAAAAGGAATAAGAATGGGTATAATGGTTACAAGTTGCAGGTAAGGCAGGTGCCTCAGGGACTCCATAGTTTCAGCAACTCCATAATGATAGGCAATTCTCAGATGCGGAGAATGGAACACATTTCAAGGTTAACTCCCAGGTCCCAGGGCGGACAACTCCCAGCCAGGTAAGAATGTCCTCCCTTTCTTCCTTCCTTCCTTCCTTCCTTCCTTCCTTCCTTCCTTCCTTCCTTCCTTCCTTCCTTCCTTCTTTCCTTCCTTCCTTCCTCCCTTCTTTCTTTCCTTCCTTCCTTTCTCTCTCTCTCTCTCTCTCTCTCTCTCTCTCTCTCTCTCTCTTTCTCTCTCTTTCTTTCTTTTTAAATATGTTTTTGTTGATTTTTTTAAAGAGAGATAGAGGGAAGGGAGGGGGATAGAGAGATAGAAACATCAATGAGAGAGAAACATCACCGATCAATTGGCTACCTCCTGCATGCCCCCCACTAGGGATCAAGTCCTGCAACCCAGGCATGTGCTGACCTGGAGTTGAACTGTGACTTCCTGGTTCCCGGGTTGACGCTCAACCACTGGCCAGGCAGCATGTGCTTTCTTTAATCAGAACAAAACAATCACCATTGCCCTAACCGGTTTGGCTCAGTGGATAGAGCGTCGGCCTGCGGACTCAAAGGTCCCTGGTTCAATTCCGGTCAAGGGCATGTACCTTGGTTGCGGGAACATCCCCAGTAGGGAGTGTGCAGGAAGCAGCTGATGTATGTTTCTCTCTCATCCATGTTTCTAACTATCTCTCCCTCTCCCTTCCTGTCTATAAAAAATCAATAAAATATATATTTAAAAAAATATAAAAAAACAATCACCATTAACAGAGCATGATTAATATTTCTTCTAACTCTAGCTAGTTTCCACAATTCTATTTCTCCTTCCTGCCCCTAACAGTTTAAATGTTATAATTAGCTGGCTAATGCTTAGCAGAAGGAATACTGTCCATATAGCTTCATTTAAAGATAAGAGCAAATGTTTAAATATGGGGACTGTGGCAGACAGAATGCTGCAACCCCCAGGCCCTCTTTAAGCAGAACTTGTTTCTGGAACCTGCTGGAACCAGCAAGTGGTGTCCAGCTGCCAACTCCTTCAGAATTTGCCTCTACTGCAGAGAGCTACCTCATTCAAGGTCATTCCTTTCCTGGGCAAGTCCTTACCTTGTTCTGGAGTTAAGCAGGGGTAAGTATGGCTTGACTGGATCATTGGGAAATAACTGATGGGCTGTGTATCTGTGTGTGCTCCAACAGTCCCTCAGGTGGTGACTGAGGTTTTGATAGGCCTGCATCACAGTTCTATTTCTCCCTCGGCCCAATCCTGCTTCTGTGCTCTTCTTTTCACAAGCATCCATAAGAATAATCTGCATGTGTTGTAACGTACCCCGCGAATCACAGAAGGACGCCTCAAGAAGAGTCACATTTATTGCAATCCAAGACTATGAGGGGCCATTCTCAAATCTCATAGTGATAACATGGTGGCAAAACCAGACTTATATAAACAAAGATCACAAAGGCATTGATTACATCTCAAGGTTTGGAATGAGGAACCTGGTTTGCAAAAAAAGCAGTTTACAGAAGCAGAATTAAGCATGTTAATTACAGTTTCCGGTCTCGGGGTCACTGAATTGACAGAAACACCTTATCTAGAGCCCTCGGGTCTTGAGACCACTGAGTTGCCAGGAATTCATTATCTAGAGCCATCAGGTAATTTAGAGTAATTGCGCTGTCCTGGTCTTGGGACCACTGAGTCAACTGGAACGCATTATCTGTGGCCACTAAAACAATTTAGGATAATTGTGCTGTCCTGTTTCCCAGGTACAGAAGAATGTGCTTGATAACCAGTAAGATCACAATCAATGGGATAGTCACGTTACAATCAATAAGGCATTCAATTGAATGGGATGACTTACACAATTTAGAAAATCAAAGTAACCTGTCCATTGTTAAACAAAGCAAATAGGTACCATACTTCACATATCATACTCTGTCTGCTTCTGAAAAACCCACCCTGTGACAGGACCCTTCATGAATGTGAGGCTCAGATAACCAACATCCTTGAGTTCCACAATTTTCTGAAATCATTCTTTCTCCTTGTGATTTCTGCACTGGGATTGTACATTTCTGTCCAGTTCAAATCAAGAATGATTCCCTAGAGCCAGGAGCCTCTGCCATCTGTTCTACATATTTCAGGGCACAAGGCTTATCTGAACCACTGTCCAGGAGCAAGGATATCAAAATTTTGCCCACACCCTACTTTCTTTCGTGTTTCTCTGAGTGATTAATTAAAGTTTCTAACTTGAACATCAATAATGCACTTGGCACTAATCTATTGTTCCAGAGAAACAGTGCTATATGCTGTAATAACACAGCCCAAATTGTAGCATGTGATGTACTTCAGGTCAACACTTACATACACCTGGGAAAGGTAAAATGAGTTGACTAGGCTTGATGTAAAACAAATAAGGAGCGGTGGGGTCTGTGGCATCTTGTAGAGAGCATACCAATCCAAGGAGATTAGCCCACTACCTTAACCTGGTGATCAAACTATGTGTTACCAATTAGGGCAACAGATATTATGTGCCTCCACATGTACTGTAACATAAAGTCTGCCTCATAACCTCTGAATTATTTTTGCCCAAGATATTTAATCAAGCCTTTAGACCAGTGGTTCTCAACCTTCCTAATGCCATGACCTTTTTTTTTTTTAAATATATTTTATTGATTTTTTACAGAGAGGAAGGGAGAGAGATAGAGAGTTAGAAACATCGATGAGAGAGAAACATCGATCAGCTGCCTCCTGCACATCTCCTACTGGGGATATGCCCGCAAGCAAGGTACATGCCCTTGACCAGAATCGAACCTGGGACCTTTCAGTCTGCAGGCCGACGCTCTATCCACTGAGCCAAACCGGCTTCGGCACCGCAACCCTTTAATACAGTTCCTCATGTTGTGGTGACCCCAACCATAAAATTATTTTCGTTGCTATTTCATAACTGTAATTTTGCTACTGTTATGAATCATAATATAAATATCTGATATGCAAGATGTATTTAGGCGACCCCTGTGAAAGGGTCGTTCAACCCCCAAAGGGGTCGCGACCCACAGGTTGAGAACCACTGCTTTAGACCAATGTGAGAGGATGGCAGCATAGGTAAACATGGTACTTGCCACCTCTCAAAACCACATCAAAATTTGCAACTAAAATACAGAACAATCATCACTCAGAACCACCTGAAATCTAGAACAGAAGTCCTACAGCAGCCCGACCTGGTTCATAGCTTAGCCTCACCTGGGCACCTCTAAGCTCATCATAAGTAGCAGCCATCGAAGATTGCTTTGTAGCTCATGCTGGGTGGCCCCAGGGCAGGGCACAGGCAGAGGCTGACTTTGCACCTCCCAGGAGGTCCCAGAACTAGTGTATCCGGTGTTCAACTTCAGCCATGCCAGATTACAACCCTGCCACCTCCACAAGTGACACACTCAGGGGGTAAACTTGGTGAGCACCAAAGCCCCACTGAAGCAAGTCCTGCTCCATAGGGTCCGCTCCTGCACAGCAGCTCTTCCATTGTAGTTGCAGCCAATGCTCACAACCAATTCCTCCCAGTGATGCCAACATCAATCAAGGCTCAGCTACAATAGGACAGTGCACACAGCTCACTCAGGGGCACACCTGGAGTGTCCAAGCTCAGGTGACTGGGAGGCTGAGCCACTGGTCCCTATAGGACACCTACTATACAAGATGACTACCAAGTCTGGGAGACATAGCAGATCTACCTAATATACAGAAACAAACACAGGGAAGCAGCCAAAATGTGGAGACAAAGAAACATGTCACAAATGAAAGAACAGGAGAAATATCCAGAAAAAGAACTAAATAAAATAGAAACAAGAAAACTACAAGAGTTTTGATACAAAGTTCAATACAATAGTTATAAGGATGCTCAAGGAACTTAAGAATATTAACAACATAAAAAAAGAACCAGTCAGAAATGAAGGATACATAACTGAAATGAAGAATAACTTACAGGCAATCAACAGTAGAGTAGATGATGCTGAGAATCAAATTGGTGATTTGGAATATAAGGAAGCAAAAAATACCCAATCAGAAGAGCAAAAGGAAAAAATATTCCAAAAATATGAAGATAGTGTAGGAACCTCTGGGACAACTTTAAGAGTACCAACATTCACATTATTGAGATGCCAGAAGGAGAAGAAGGTAAGCAAGAAATTGAAAACAATAATAACAGAAAACCTCCTTACCTGGTGAAAGAAATAGACATACAAGTCCAGGAAGCATAGAAAGTCCCAAAAAGATGAACCCAAAAAGACCCACCCCAAGACACATCAAATTAAAATGCCAAAGGTTAAAGACAAAGAGAGAATCTTTTTTTTACAATTTTTTTTTATTTTAAAAAATATATTTTATTGATTTTCCACAGAGAGGAAGGGAGAGGGACAGAGAGCCAGAAACATCGGTCAGCTGCCTCCTGCACACTCTCCACTGGGGATGCGCCCGCAACCAAGGCACATGCCCCTGACCGGAATCGAACCCGGGACCCTTGAGTCTGCAGGCCGACGCTCCATCCGCTGAGCCAAACAGGCCAGGGCCAAAGAGAGAATCTTAAAAGAAGGAAGAGAAAAGCAGTTAGTTACCTACAAGGGAATACCTATAGGATTGTCAGCTGATTTCTCAACAGAAACTTTGCAGGCCAGAAGGGAGTGGCAATAAATATTCACAATTATGAAAAGCAAGGACCTACAACCAAGCAAAGCTATCATTCAGAATTGAAGGTCAGATAAAGAGTTTCCCAAACAAGGAAAAACTAAAAGAGTTCATCACCACCAAACCAGTATTACATGAAATGTTAAAGAGTCTTCTTTAAGAAGAAGAAAAAAATGTTCAAAAATATGAGCCATAAAATGGCAATAAATATTCATCTATCAACAATTGAATCTAAAAATCAAAATAAACAAAAAAGCAGAACAGAAACAGACTTATAGATACAGAGGACATATTGATGGTTGCCAGATGGGAGGGGAGGTGGGGAATGGGTAAAAAAGGTGAAGGGACTTAGAAGTACAAATTAGTAGTTATAGTGTAGTCATGGCAGTGGGTATAAAGTACAATATAAGGAATATAGTCAGTAATATTCTAATAACTATGTAAAATGTCACATGAACTCATTTTTTGGGTTGGTTTTTCTTTGTTAAATGGCATTTAAATATATAAAATAAATATCAAAATATAAATCTTTGTTTTACTATGGTTGCAAATATCAAAAAATTTCTATATGTGACACGGCACCAGAGTTAAGTTAGGGTTTTTCAAAATGCTGACACGCCGAGCTCAAAAGTTTCGCCATCACTGGCCTAGGGAATATAGTCAGTAATATTCTAATAACTATGTAAAATGTCAGATGAGTATGAGATTTTTTTGGGATGATCATTTAATAAGTTTTATAATGTCTAATCACTGGGGTATACACCTGAAATTAATATAATATTGTATGTCAGCTGTAATTGAAAAAATGAAGCACCAACATGAGAGACTCATTGATTGGTTGCCTCCCACATGCTGGGGATGAACCTGCAACCCAGGTATGTGCTCTTGACTGGGAATCCAACCCAAGACCCTTCGGTGTGCAGGCTGATGATCCAATCTCTGAGCCACACCTGCCATGGCAGGAAAATCTTGTGTAAATTGTCAAAGATTGACAATATCCGGATTCCAAAATATTCAAGTGGAAAAAGATTGGCAACCCCTTGGGGGCCCTGGAAGCTAGCATTCGTGCATTATTTTTCCAACTAACTAGGGGCTATCAAAGCCAAGTAAATGGTTTACAGGGGAGATGCCTTAAAATAACAGTAAGATGAATTCATTTCAAAATATTTGGATGTGAAAATATGCTGTGGGGCAGTCAAGGCCCAACGTCATTATTGATAGAACCTAAGCATCAGAAAGTAAAAAAGTCTGTTCTGTGTTAGACTACATGAAATGACTGGCTCAGGAACCTTAGGAAGCAAACATTTCTACATCTCCTCTCTCCACCCTCCCTCTGTACAGATGGAAAGACTGAACACCAACACCAGCGGCTTCCAGCCTCCTTCCTCACTTTTAATAGCTCCTGCATCCTGAAGCCTACAGCTTACACTTTCTAAGAAAATCCATATTCCTTCAGTTCAGAAGAGAAAAGCAGTGAGCAAATAAAGCCACTTTGCTTCTTCAAAAGATTTCAAAAAAGAATAATAAACACAAAGAATAATAAACACATAAATTTAATTGGTGAGCATCCAATGCAATAGTATACAGATGATGTATTATAGAATTGTATACCTGAAACATATATAATGTTATTAACCAATGCCATCCCAATAAGTTTAATTGCATTATTAAAAATTTAAAAAAAAATCAAGCCTTTAGATTTGAATTCTAGTCCACAAAACAACTGACCATCTCAACAAGATAGTGTCATAGAAGAAAAGGGGAGAGGGGGGAGCCTGAGCTAGAGTAAAAGTGATTAATGTGACATAACCAAATGCAACCCAGGTGTTTTTATTGGATCCTGGCTGGAAAAGAAAATGAATGCAGAAAACGTTTCAGGGACACTGTGGAAACTTGAATGTGGACTGAGAAAAGAGGGCATTAGGGAATTACAACTGAAATTGTTTTCAGTGTGATAATAATATTGCAGTTATGTAGGAAACTGTCCTTATTTTTAAAAAAATGTATGCTAACATATTCAGAGAAAAAGTAATATATCCACTTTAAGATGGTTCAGCAAAAATTTAAATGCATAGATATAAGTACTTACTTATATAATAAACATAGCAAAATATTAATATTTGTTGAATGTGGAGGTAAGTGATTAGATGTTTTTGTCTATTTTTCCATAAGCCTTAAGATTTTCATATTCAAAATATTTAGAAAAAATAAAAGGGCAGTCTTTATGCTGCTTTTGTCCATTATTGTCATGAGTGAATTAGGCTTACTGTTACTAGATACTCTGAATTTTAAAATAAAATTTTATTTATTTATTAAAATTTTAAAAATGGTAATCTGAACTTTGTATATAAAATACCTTTTCCACTTAAGAAAATATTAACACTCAAATTTAACAACAAATAAAACATAGCAACAACAAAAACACCTCTGCAGGCCTGTTATAATGCATTGGGATGCTGACGCTGACCCATAGGCCTCTGATTTCCTATCTCTGATTTAGATCGTTTGCACCTTAACCCTTTTCTTTCACACCTTAATTATCTCCCTCTCCCCTTGATTTTCTTCTTTTTGAAAGTGATAGCTAGCTAAGTTGGTCCTTGCTCACTCTTGCTTTTCTTTTTTCTCGACTGGCCGCTGCCACTTTGCAGTTTCACTGAGCAGTTGGTAGATAATGTGAGAATTAATCAGACTATGGATTTCTCTGGAGTATCCGATGAGTTAGCAAACTGAGAATTGTTTAATAATTATCCTAGGGCACTAAACATTATCCTAATGATCTAAAATAGTTATTAAACCTCCCCACTTCAGATTATTAAATTGCAACATCTGTCTTCAGGAAGCATGTCTATTGCATGTAATATTTGCCAAACATTTACAACTGCTTTTAGTTATATCTCAGACCCTATGATAGGGTTATAGTTTTTCCTCATTTAATGGCTGAAAACAGTAGGCCAGGAGTCTTAAAGGTAACTTCAGTCCTCCGTAGGAGGAGGTATTAGACCCAGGCAAGCTTCCTGGATGACAGGCTGCTGCTTATCCAACTGTGCCACGTTCTCTCTAGCTCTTGTTTGCTTTATTAGCTAATTACCAGGCTGCATATTCAACCCAGGTTCCAACTATATTAAGGGCTATTTACTAGCTAAAATCAATACCCTTTCGATTAGACACCTGGTGTGGCTTTTGGTAACTAAGCATTATTTGGGCTTCACTGCTTTTACTCCTTCAGGGAGATGGGAAAGGGCTTTGTTTTGATTTTTTACACTTAGTGGCCACTGTTCTTAGCGGTAGGAGATAAAGGGCAGTGGAGGCTCGCTCTGCCATGGCAGAGACTACGGACAAACACATAATAGTTACTGCACAAGGAAAGGGACAAAGGAAAATAGCATGACCAATAGTGATTTTACTAGTTTAAAGATCTTTTTCAATGAAAGAAATCTCTGTGAATATTTGTCTGGTGTGTCTGGCACTACTAGTATATTAGCCCTAAAAATGAAAAGATGAATGAAATACATATTCCAACTTTGTCAAGTTGAAAGGAACAACTTTGAAACAATAATTTCTGTAAAAGAATGGAAAGAACAAAAAGTAGATGCAGAGCTGGGTTTTGACATAGCGTGGTAAAGGGAATGATTCATTCTTTTTGGAAAGACAAATGCCAAGGAGGCCTTTTTATTGTTGATGGTCGTGAAACCAACCCAAAAAGCCCTTGGTAATGTAGATATCTCATTACAGAAATAATCCATGTTCATTTTGGAAGCATGAAAACATATAGACAAAAAAGAGAAAAATATCTCTGTCATCCCACCACTCAGATCACAAGTAACCACTGTTAATAACTTGCTATAAACATTATAAGAATGTTTTATACTATATAGTCACAACTTTTTAAAATATTAAAAGCCAGAAGAATATGTGAAGACATTGGGCTTTGAATCACATTGTTCAAAACAGGTCTTACCACTTATTATCTTCCTGACCAGGCAATCTGCTTAATCTCTCTGAGCATCTGTTTTTTCATCTATAATATATGGGTATTGGTAGTTACCTTAGTGGAGTGTTGTAAAGATAAATGCTTTAATAGAAGTACAATTCTTAGTGAACAATCCTGGGCAGTAGAAATCACTTAACAGCTTCATTTATCCAACAAATGTTTATTAAGAGCCCTTTGTACTAAGAATTTAGCCAACATCAGTGAACTAAATATGATATTTATTTTAAATATTATAATTATTAATATAATGTTCTGCAAGTCTTTTCATTTAACATAATATCAAGAATACCTTTCCATGACAATAAACATAGATTGGCATCTTCAATTTTACTAATTGCACAGCATTTCAAGGAGAAGATATACCATAGTTTATTCAACCAATTGCCTATACAAAGGACCTACAAAGATGGTTTCCAATTTGTATTATAGATAACATTGCTTTAAATATCTTTGTATTTCTTGTTCAATTGATTTTTTAGGATATGTTTTTTAGTGGAATTATTGAATCAAAGATGATGAACATTAAAAAAAAAAAATTAACACCTGTTACTAGCTTGCCCAAGGAAAGCCTTCAGTGGAAGGTGTACCAGAGCTGGGTGTTGCAGAATAAGAGGTTTAGGGAAGAGAGTGAAGAAATAAAATGGAGTCACTCTGGTCAAGCTGCTAAATTATTAAAAACAAGCAGGCGGAGGCATAAGGAAACAATTCTATTCTTGCTTTAACTAGTCTGGAATTTAAACTTTTTATTTTTAAGCAATATTTTGTTTTTGTTTTTTAAAAAATATGTTTTTATTTATTTTAGAGAGAAAGGGAGAGAGAGAAACATTGATTGGTTGCCTCCCATACCATTCCAAACCCACAACCTTGGTATGTACCCTGACTGGGAATCGAACCTGTGACCTTTCGGTTCACAGGATGACTGGAACTTAAACTTTTGAACATTCAGTTGTGAACCAGTGCTAGAATGTACCTAAATTCTATAGATAAACCTCTGAAGGACCTAAGAAAGAATGTTCATGTGTTGGAGATGTATATGAGAGTGGTCAAAACTTGGTTTACAGTTGTATGTTAAACAGATTATTCTTGTATTATTATTTATTAATTATTGTATTTTCCATACAAACAACTGTAAACCTGCTCTTGCTCACCCTGTATAACTCTTACAGATAACCACTTGTCATGCTTAAGAAAGAATATTTCATTATTCAAGCCACCTGGCATCCATTATCCAGACCACCTGGCATCTGGGAGATTACCATCCTGAGCCAATCTGTGGGCTAAGAACTGACTTTTTCAAACGTGTGCTTTTCACTGTAAAACCTCTCAAACTTTTCTTTCTCCTTTGTAACACTGGGTATTGCCCACCTGTGTTTGTGATTTGCAAATCCTAAGACCCTTGAATAAATCTTTGTCATTTACTTTTAGCCAAAGCCTCCTGACTCTTTTGAGCTCAGTATGAGTTTGGGGGAGGAAAACATGCACAGGAAAGAGTTCCTTATCTTCAGGTTGCTCGAAGGTGAGGTCATACTCTAAAGCAGCAATTTTCAACCTTTTTCATCTCATGGCACACATAAACTAATTACTAAAATTCAGCGGTACACCAAAAATAGGTTTTTTACTGATCTGACAAAAAAAAAGGTATAATTTTGATTCAGTCACACTGGACGGCTATTATTGTGTTGGCTGTTGGACATTTTTTTATTTGACAATCTAAGGGAAACAAAGGTCAGTGCCCCTGACTAAATAGCCAGGCATTGCATGTTCTAAAAATTCTTACACCACACAGGTGTGCCTCTTGTGGTACACCCGTGTACCATGCCACACTGGTTGAAAATCACTGTTCTAAAGTAAGGCATCTTTGGCTTGGGGCTAATAAGATTTTAAGGACCAATAATTTTAAAAGATAACTTTTCTGGTAATCTATGGTATAGCATATAAAGAATAAGAGTTGGGGGTTTTTTCCCCTTTTCAACTCTCAAGAATACTGTAAGTAGTTGGAGCACTTTTGAAATGCTGGCATGCACATTTCCATGACCCACATCATCAGACAGAATTTTCAAGAAAGGCAAACCACTGTGACCTCCTGGCCCACTCTGCCAATACCTACTCAAGAACCTCTTTCTGCTCCCATGAAAAGTACAGATGACAGGCTGCTTGATGCAAAGTTGTTGTTGTCGTTTTATATTAAATGTATGTAAAAATAACCTAGAGCACTTGTTTTAAAATGTTTGAGTCTAGCCCAGCCAGTGTGACTCAGTGGTTGAGCACTGACCTATGAACCAGGAGGTCATGGTTAGATTCCCTAGTCAGGGCACATGCCCTGTGGCAAGCTGGATCCCCAGTGTGAAGTGCAGGAGGCAGCTGATCAATGATATTCTCTCATCATTGATGGTTCCATCTCTTTTTCCCTCTCCCTTCCTCTCTAAAATCAATAAAAATCTATTTTTAAAAAGTGCTTGAGTCTAGGAGTAAAGAGTACCTACACAGATTTTGCTTCTATAAAAACAGGTTGGGGATGAAGGATCTGCATTCTAATGAGCATCCTCAGCTAATTGGTATGTAGGTAGTCCTCAGACGACACCATGCTGAACAGACTGCACAGTGTTGAACAACTCTGCTGTAGACCTTTGCTACTCAAAGAGCTGTTCTTGTGTAAGCAGCAAAGCATCACATGTATGCTTATTAGAAATGCAGAATCTCAGACCTTACCTTAGACCTGCTATACAGAATTGGCACATTAACAAGTTTCCTGGGTGATTTATATGTAGATTAAAATTTGATAAACCCTGGTCTATAGGACAGCTGTCAGTAAATAATCTGGGAGTAGATCCAACACACACAAAAATTCCCGTGAAAGGTAGAAATCCCATCCATTTGGTTTTGGGGGACCTAGAATTCAGATAATACTGGACACTGGGAAGATGCAGCAAGAACCTTGTATCTCAAAATTGTTTCCAGTTTCAATTGAGTAACCTGGGTGAAAAAAAAAAAATCCCAGAAGGATAAACCTGTGGTATATATAAATATTCCAGGAAAAGTAATGGGAAAAAATGAGGTCCAAATGGTCTATTAATAGTCCCCTAGTTATCCCCTTCTGCTTATATATCAATTTCTAACTCTTTTCTAGGTATAAATGACTTTATGGGTAGTTGTAGCAAAAAAGACTGAAATAGCTTGAAGTATGATCAATAAATACTAAATGAAATAACATTGGTTTTGGTTTTATTTTTCTTGTCAGTTTCTATTGACCAACCTTTTAAATTGTAAAATTATGCAGCTGGAACTAAAAGTAAATAGTGGCAATGATGGAGTTTTTATTTAGCTTGACTAGTTGATATTTTAAAAGGTGCAAACTTAGGCCCTACCTGGTTTGGCTCAGTGAATAGAGCATCAGCCTGTGGACTGAAGAGTCCCGGGTTCGATTCAGGTCAAGGGCATATGCCCAGGTTTCAGGCTCCATCCCCAGTGGGGGGCATGCAGGAGGCAGCCAATCGATGATTCCCTCTCATCATTGATGTTTCTATCTCTCTCTCTCCCTCTCTCTTCCTCTCTGAAATCAATAAAAATATATATTTAAAAATAAATAAAATGTGCAAACTTCATAGAATACATCCTATTGAGTTACAAATTTTATTGCGTTAGTTAATCTTTTTAGAAATCTGGCTAAAGATAACCATCTTGTAATCAAATCTGAACATTTGTTAGGATGTCAAAAGTTTCATTAAATAGTTCAATAATTATTTCAGATCATTATCATGGAATTTGCAATAAACCCAAAGGGAAAATTTATGTTGGATCAAGTAACAATTTTGTGTCCCACAATTCCTTATGTTTCAAATACACTTACAGAAATTTTTCAAAGTTTGTTAGAACTTAAAAAATGCAATGTAAATTTAGTTGTCCTCATTCTCTATATTTTATTTTAGTTAAGGCAATGGTTGATTTTTATTAACAAAAACAAAAAAGACACAGAAATAGCCATAGAGCACTTACAAGTTTTTGATTGGTATTCATCGATGTTTACTTCACTATAAGAATACTTAGGTATACGCATAACTCGTGGACACAGACAATGGGGTGGTGAGGGCCTGTGGGGAGGGGAGGAGCAGGCTGGAAGAGGTCAATGGGGAAAAAGAGGGGACTTATGTAATAATCTCAACAATAAAGATAAAAATAAATAAAATTATGTCAAGTGGGTAGTGGAAAAAATAACTTAGGCAAAATCTAAGAAGATGATAGGGAACCAATCTCCCTTTCTGGTAATGCAAATTCAACAACATTCTGTTTCTTCAAACTTGTTATTGTTGATGATAAGTCAGATAATAATGATAAAAGACAAAAGAGGGGGCCCCAGCATGGTGAATTTGTTAGTTGAAGCATTGTCCCATAAGTTTTCGGGTTCTATCCTGGGTCAAGGCAAGTATATGAAAGAACCAATCAGTGTTTCTCTCTTTCCCTTTTTTTCTCTCTCAAATCAATAAAAAGCATATCTTTGGGTGAGGATTTTTAAAAAAGACAAAAGAGATCAAGAAAAAGAGAAAAACAAAAGGGAATTTCTGAGGAGTTTTAGGTCCCCTTAGATATATAAATTTAACGCCAACAATAACAACAAGAAAAAAAATTGGATTGCTGATTCTTTTTTCTTAAAAATGAAAAGAAATGCTATTTCTTCATGAAACTAAGCTCCATGACCTGTTATAATACTTCACAGTCCATTTGACTGGTCAGAGAAAAAGGGCTTTGTAGGAATCTTGTTTGCCATTTTATGATTCATGGTATATTTCTCAAACTTTTAATATTTTTAGATGTTTTGTACTGGCCTCAACCTGTTACACTGTAATTAGCTAGTTATCTATACTAATAATAGAGGAATATGCAAATTGTCCAGGACTCTGTCACAGAAACGACAGGCTGCGTGGGGTGACAAGGCTGGGAGGGGGGTTAGTGAGAGACGACCAAACTATTGAACAGCGGGCTGCGTGGGGTGACCATACTGGCAGGGGGAGCAGTTGGGGAAACCAGGCCAGTGAGGGGAGGCAGTTGGAAGAGACCAGGCCAGCAGTGGGGGCAGTAAGGGGCAACCAGGTCGGCAGAGGGTGGGCAGTTAGGGGCGACCAGACTGGCGGGGGCAGTTAGGGGCAACCAGGCCAGCAGGCAGGTAAACAGTTAGGAGCCAGCAGTCCCAGATTGTGAGAGGGATGTCCTGGATTGGAGAGGGTGCAGGCTGGGTTGAGGGCACACCCCCCTCATGCACGAATTTTGTGCACCAGGCTTCTAGTTGATAATAATAGGAAAAAAGCAAAGGGAAGGCCAGACATTATAAGCATGGTCACCTGGGCAGCTTCACCAGGAAATTGCAATTTCATACTCCCTCAGGGAACCACCAGTCTATTCCCTGCAGATCACTGGGGGAAGAGACGGGACAAAGGAGAAGATGGGCATATGTGCAGTAAATTGGGGTGACATAAAGAAAATACTGCCTGTCAGTGTAGCCTGGGGAATCATGGATTGGCCAGAGTAAATGGAGCAATTGCAAGTATATGAAATCTTAGAAGGTTAAAATTCACAAAGGAATTCTCTTTCTCTTGTTGCTCTTGCTTTGCTCCTGCTTTTTTGCATTCGCTTGTTCCTTGACGAATGTGGCCCTAGAAGCTGCATGGCCATGGCCATGTGGACCCTAAGCAATGGACTGCAGCTGGGAACACAAGCTAACCTAGCTAAATGCTGGACTGGACTGTGCAAGTATGAAGCAGAAACTCTGAGCAATGGCTTTAACCCTAGCTCTGCTGAAAACAAAAGTGATATGAGATTTTGGGACTGGAACATTTGGTGTTCCCTGGGTTCTTTGTCCATCGGAGTCAAAGAATGAAACCACAGATGGAAGCTGGTATAGCAAAGGTGGGAATTTATTGAAGAACAGGCACAGACTCCCACATGGGAGGGGGAAAGAGTCCCACCTGGTCCCTTCTTCCACAGTTTATCAAGGCTGCAAGTCCCTGTATCCTGATATCCCCTCTGATTAGCCACTATCCCCCTTTTGATTTGGTCACTATAGCAACTCCTGAGCTCAAAGGTCAAACCTCATAGGGGACATGGGAGGCCTTCCTTCCTAGTTTGTAAACATAGGCCTTTTGCTACTCCTGGTTCCCTTGTCTTATGGAAATGTAACCTTTGTAGCTCTGTAGCCCTGTGTTTCTTCCATGGACCTCCTTAATTTTTCTAAACCTGCTTTTTTCACCCTAAAAATTCCTATTTCAAAAGGGGACTTTTTCCTTGGCTTGTTGGAGGGAAATGGAACCTTGGAAACTCAGGGGGTTAATTCCAATCAAATAAATATCACTAATTCTCCTGAGCAGGTCTCAGAAAATTCCTTTTCTTGTGACATCACAATAAGCCCACTTTCACCAGCAACAGGTGGGGAGAGCACCCCACCTATAACAAGCCCATCAGCCCCAGATGTTACTCCAGACCAGATCTCTGGACTGCCATTACAATCCCTTGAATGATGAAAATGAAAAAAGACTCAAGCTGCTGAGCACCATACTCCCTAGCTTTGAATCTTCTATTGAATCCCCAAGGCTGAAAATCAGCTTGAGGATCAAGGAGAAGGGCTGATGGGGAAAATAAGACAATTTGGGGGGGCTAGCAATCTGAATATGTGCGAGTAACCTAATGTACATTCTTGATAGCCTATAATTAAGTCACTGCCCCTTTCTCCACAATCTGGT
Organism: Myotis lucifugus; assembly: GCF_000147115.1. Lineage (NCBI taxonomy): Eukaryota > Metazoa > Chordata > Mammalia > Chiroptera > Vespertilionidae > Myotis > Myotis lucifugus. The sequence continues at coordinate 1,236,734 of NW_005871137.1, forward strand.
CTTGCAAGACCTGTTTACCTAAGTCAGTGGTTCTCAACCTTCCTAATGCCACGACCCTTTAATACAGTTCCTCATGTTGTGGTGACCCCCAATTTCATTATTACAAATTGAACATAATTAAAGCATAGTGATTAATCACAAAAACAATATGTAATTATATATGTGTTTTCCGATGGTCTTAGGAGACCCCTGTGAAAGGGTCATTCGACCCCCAAAGGGGTCGCGACCCACAGGTTGAGAACCGCTGGACCAGAAGGTGGGGTCCTGAGGTTTCCTGGGCTCACTCTTTGTTGATGAATTTAGCACATAGCAGGAATTTAAAGCACAGGAAGAGAATACAAACAGCCCACAGGGTCAGTTCTTGAAATCAACCAAGCTCTCTGATACAAAGGAGCCTCAGTTGGGGAAGGTGACCTGGCTTTTTATCTAGTCAATGGCTAGCAATGAGTTTATTCCAGATAACCATCTTTGAAGGATGCCTCTTTGAAAGGACAATCAAAAGCTTAAGTCACATTTGCATTACAAAAGGAAAAAACAAACAAATGTCAGGGGTTTACCGAACTATCTCACTATTTTTGCTTCCTTTGTTATTAACATTTTTCTTCAAACCAATTTACTTTTTAATGTAACTTACTTTTTAAGTAATTTACTTTTAATCTAACATTTTCCTAAGAAATAAGTCCCACAAATTAAACATTAATATAAACAAATTACAATAAATTAAAACTTTTAAAGTGTGCACATGCCACCTAAAAGCATCTCATGAACGTACAGTGTTTGGCAAACCCTGACATAATAGGTGCTCAATAAATATTTGGTAAAATAAGGAATAAATCCTAACTTATTTTTAGCATCTTATTTAGGAACTTGAATACACAAGATACAAATGGGAAATCGTTGTCTATTTATAAGATTTTGGCCTAACTCATTAAATCAACCATAATTTTATTGTAAGGCATATGTTTAATTTTATGCAGTCTCATAGTGTACCTAAGTACTTATTAATAAAGTGATACTTTGTAACTTTTCAGTGATCCTTTTTTATTGCTCTTTCATCTTGCAAGGCATTAGATCAAAGAGAAAACAGGAAGTGGTCCAAAGCCAGATTCTTCTGAGTAAATTTGATTAATTCACCCTTCAATGAATACTTACTGGGTATGAGGCATTATGCTAGTTTCTGAAAATGCAAAGAAAAATAAGACTTAATCCTTCAATGTGCTTCAAATATTATGAGGAAACCGGGCAGTTATAGAGATAAATATAACTCAGGGTGATAGACATTTCAAGAGATGTGTCTCAGTGACACAGCAGTGAGTGACCAACAGGGACTGAGGACAGCCAAGTTGAGGTTTCAGTGGAGTCAGGTTGTAGCTAAGCTCCAGGACCTGGCACCTTTATAGGCACTCAAGAATCATTTTTAGCCCTGGCTGGTGTGACTCGGGAGTCCTCCAATGCACCAAAATGTTGCCGGTTTGATTTCAAGTCAGGGCACATGCCCAGGTAGGGGGTGTGCAGGAGGCAGCTGATGTCCTGCTCTCACATTGTTGTTTCGCTCTCTAAAATTCAATTTAAAATCTGCAAAAAAAAAAAAAAAAGAATAACTTTTAAAATAATGCGTAAGTGAAGGAATAGAGTCAGATGTTAATTACTTGGAGAAACAGAAAAAAATCAGGCCAGAGCTAACCTGTCCAGTATGTCAGGCAAATGAGTTTAGAATAAAATGATATGAAGCATGGCAAGATATTTTCATTTAATTTTGAACCATGAATTCTGACACATTTGTTTAAGATATATATATATATATATATATATATATATATATATATATATATATTTAAATTTTTTCCAGTGTGATTTCAAAGGTTGATTTATTTCAATTCTTATACAAGTGAGGTTTTGGGGGAAAAATGTAAGTGAGTAGAAGACCTGTGATCCCTATGCCAACTGTGTTAGTAACAGGCCCACTTGTTCTTAGTCAAACAACAGCCTATCTGAGACTGATTTTTTTTTTTTTTTTTTTTTTGTAGCTTTGGTGGCACCCAACTCCTGATTCTGGTTGCAAAATATATTCAGAGTCCAACAACTTCTCAGCATCATCACTACTACCATCTTGGTTTCAGCCCCCATCATCTTTTGCATGGGTTATTAAACTCTTAACTTGACTCATTGCTTTCTTTCTTGCCCCTGCCTTTCCTCTAATTAAAATATTTGAATGGCTTCCCTTATCATTCAGAGCCAAAGCCCTGGTCCTTACCAAGGCCATCACCTACCCACCTATCTCCCTTATCTCATCAACTATCACATTCCCCTCCTTCATTCCACTGCTGTTTCTTAAAAAAAACAGTACCTTCCAGCCTGGCTGGTGTGTTCAGTGGTTGAGCAATGACCCATGCACCAAGAGGTGAGTGGTTTGATTCCCAATCAAGACACATACCAAGGTTTTGGGCTCGGTTCCCATGAGGGGGCGTGCAGAGGGAGGAGGCTATCTCTTTGTCCCTTCCTCTCTCTCTAAAATCAATAACTACATCTATACATATAAAAGCCTAAGCAACCAAACAACCCAACAACCAAATGACCAAATGACCTGCTGACCAGTTGCTATGATGTGCATGGACTACCAGGGGGCAGATGCTCAATGCAGGAGCTGCTGCCTCTTGGTGGTCAGTGCACTCCCACAGCCAACCTCCCACAGCTGGCTAGCCAACCTCCCATGGTCCCTCCCCTAGCTGGCCAACCTCCTGTGGTCCCTCCCCCCTGGGCAGCTGGTCCCACCAATCGGCCTTGATCACCTACCAGGCCAAGGGACCCCACCCATGCATGAATTCATGCACCAGGCCTCTAGTTAACGATAAAACACAAATAGCTCTAGCTTGTTTGGCTTAGTCTATAGAGTGTGGACTGAAGGGTCCCAGGTTCGACTCATGTCAAGGCACATCCCCAGGTTGCAGGCTGGATCCCCATTAGAGGGCTTGCAGGAGACAGCTGATTTATGATTCTCTCTCATCACTGAGGCTTCAATCTCTTCCTTCCTCTCTGAAATCCATAAAAATATATTATTAAAAAAAATAAAACACAAACAAACAACACCTTCCACCTTTTCTGTGGTGATTTTTCTCTGCAGCACTTTTCACTATAAACATTTTGTCTTATTTTTTTTGTGTCTTGTTGATCTGCCCACATTAGACAGTTAGTGTCACAGGACAGGATTTTTGTTTTGTTCATGTGACTCAAAGAGTGCCTGGCATATACAAATACTCCAAAACTATTTAATGAACAACTAAAATAATTAATGAAAAGCAAAAAGTTTGGATTAGACTTCCTTCTTATTCTACACTAGAGGCCCAGTGCACAGATCCGTGCAGCAGTGGGGTCCCTCAGCCTGGCCTGCAGGGATCTGGCCAAAACTGACTCTCCGACATCCCCCAAGGGGTCCTGGATTGTGAGAGGGCACAGGCCAGGCCGAGGGACCCTATTGGTGCATGATCGGGACTGGGGAGGGACTGTGGTTGGGCTTCAGGGTATGTCTGGCCCATCTCACCCAGTCCCAATTGGCCAGACCCCAGCAGCAAGCTAACCTACCAGTCAGAGCATCTTCCCCCTGTTGGTCAGTGCATGTCATAATGACTGGTCGAATGGTCAAATGGTCAGACACTTATCATATTAGGCTTTTATTATATAGGATGTGTCATTATAGTGTCTAAAAGATGAAGAAAATAGGAGCATGAATTATAACAATATAATCACTGAGTCAGTTAGATATTATAATAGCTATATTTTTCTAACCCTCAGTAATACCTTTAGCCCTTATGTAACAACATATTGATCCCTTCTGGGACCGTCACTGTTATTTAGAATATATATGGAGAAACAGGTGACATTCCCCATTTTTAATGCAAGTGTCATTGGAATCACAATAATTAAAAAAGTAAGTACTCAATAATTCAAAAAGTAAGTACTCATTAAAGTCATGTTAATACTAAACAATATAATTACCTTTGAAAAATTTTTCAGATCTCATTCACTTTGAATGTAAAGAGTTGATTCCTTTTTAAAAAATATATATATATTTTTTATTGATTTCAGAGAGGAAGAGAGAGATAGAAACGTCAGTAATGAGAAAGAATAATTGATCAGCTGCCTCCTGCACACCCCCTACTGGGGATTGAGCCCACAACCCAGGCATGTGCCCTTGACCAGAATCGAACCTGGGACCCTTCTGTCTGCAGGCCAACACTCTATCCACTGAGCCAAACCAGCTAGGGCTTGATTCCTTTTTTAAATAAAGTTCACCAATAATATGATGCTACTAAAGCCATTAAAATGTCACGGAACTGCAGAGCTAGAAAATAACTTGAGATAATTTGGTTCACATCTTTTCCATAAAGCATGTGAATATCTAAGCTATTTCTTAGGATAGAAACACATTTATATACTAGTATATCTGTAAGAAGCATTATGAGTACTTTCAGATAATAGAGCTATGCTTTAAATTTTAATATGAATGCTTGACCTCACATTGATTTTCTCTCCTGCCTCAGCATTGTTACCACAGAAATGTTGGGTTTAACTTTCAGTTTATGTAAAATCTGAAGAATAAAAAAAATAGGTAAGTAGTAAACTGTTGGTCTTTTATGTTAAAAAACGATTAGTGTGCTTTAAAACATCAGTTCTGAAAGCAGTTTTATTTAGAACACTAAGATGAAAATAGATCAATATGTTGTCTGTAATTGTATTACAAATTTTTAATTTAAGTGACAGCAAAAATGACATAAAGATCCTGTCTTTCAATTATAAGGATAATCAAACTTTGTCTCCAAGTGATTTGGGCATTTGAATCAAAATTTTTAAATTTAACATTGCAAATTACTTAAGCAGACGAGACTGGGTTTTTGAAACAAACTCAACCCAATTGAATACTTTCCGCTGATTCACTAATTGTGTTAAGTATATAAATCTACATTCTCCATACTCCCATTGAAGAACTTAGAATTAAACACACACACACACACACACAAACCTGTGTTAGTTCTGCCTCTTTAAAATAATAGCTATTTTTTTCTAACCCTCAGTTTCCACACTATTAAAACAAAGAAATATTACTATCAGACAGTTTTTGCAAAGCAAAATGCCTGTAAAAGTACTTTGTAACCATAAGTATACTATAATATAAAGGACCATCATGATTATTAATTTTGACATTATTTCTACCAAAATAGCCCCAAACAGTCTAAGAAAAGATTATGAAATATTGATAAAATAAAGAACTGCTATTTTTGCTAACTTAGTAAAAATATATTTTGGCTACTACAGGGGTTGGCAAAAGTAGGTCTACAGTTGTGAGTACACGAAGCACAATTTATTCTTGTATTTTAATTTATTAACTAGAGGCCCGGTGCACGAAATGTGTGCATGGAGGGGGGGTTCCCTCAACCCAGCCTGCACCCTCTCCAATCCGACATCCCTTTTTCAATCTGTGACCACTGGCTCCTAACCACTCACTTGCCTGCCTGCCTGATGGCCCCTAACTGCCTCTGCCTGCCTGCCTGATTGCCCCTAACCACCTCTGCCTCCTGCCTGATCATCCCTAACTGCTCCCCTGCAGGCCTCACACTGGGGATTGAGCCGGATTGAGCCTGATTGAGCCTGCAACCCAGGCATGTGCCCTGACGGGGAATCGAACCATGACCTCCTGGTTCATAGGTTGATGCTCAACCACTAAGCCACACTGACTGGGCACTGCATATAGTATTTTTAAGAAACCAGTCTTTGTTCATCTTGAATTAAGGACAAAATAATTACTACCCAAAACCAGAACACTTCTAGTTAACAGATGAAAAAACTAGGGTTTAAGTGACTTGCTTAAGATCCTTCAAAAAATAAGTAGAGGGTTGGTGTTCTGACTCCAGAGTTTATACTTTTGACAATTGGCCTATACATCATAACAAATTTACTCTGATTTGTGCAACTTTCCAGTCATATTAAGTTCTGTATATTAAATAATGTAGCAGTGAACATTTCTAGCAGTTTTTCCTTTAGCACCGAGTAGCTGGAAGACATCAAGCTAATAAGATGTCTTCTAATCTGACCTTAAGAATCGTCAAAACTGAAGTTGTTCCTCAGAAAGATAAGAAATTCTAAATATAATTGCCATATTCTGACTCCATGATCCTAAATTATAGAATCAAGACATATAAAAATAACATTTAAAATTTAAATCATTGATAAGGATTCTTCTTATGGAATTCTTCATAAGCTTTAAGAAATATGCCTGGCCAGAAAAATATGTTGGGTGAAAAGCCAACCACACTCAGATATTAAGTAGTTTCATTGACTCAGTGTAGCATCCTGAGTGAAAGTGCTTTCTCAAGTCAGTTGAGAACACTGGTAACCACCCAAAGATTCCACTAGCAGTGTTGAGTAGTAAAGACATAGGCTTTATCAGTTCACCTTAGAAAGTACTGCAGACAGTTGTGTGAAACCATTGTGTCATGGTATAATGATTAAAAGTACAGGATCTAGTCCAGGGGTCCTCAAACTATGGCCCGCGGGCCACAGGCAAATACAAATATTGTATTTGTTCCCATTTTGTTTTTTTACTTCAAAATAAGATATGTGCAAATAGGAATTTGTTCATAGTTTTTTTTTAAACTATAGTCCGGCCCTCCAACAGTCTGAGGGACAGTGAACTGGCCCCCTGTTTAAAAAGTTTGAGGACCCCTGATCTAGTCAATGCTACCAAGGTTTAAATCCCATCCCCATCTCTAGCTCTGTGAGCTTAGGCAAGCCATTTACCTGGCTCAATTTTTTCCTTGGTAAAATGGACAGACAACTGTACTTACCTCATAGGGCTGCTGTGAGAAGTAAATGGGCTAATGCATATAAAGTTCTTCCATAGTGTCTGAAACATAAGCAGCTTAGCTCAATAAATGTTAGCTATTAATAATAATAAATGAGAATCAATATTGTAAAATCTGCTTATAATCAGTATAAAAATGAGTAACATGGTTATAAGGACAAAGGAATATAGAACTGAGAGAAGAAACTACATCCAGGGGTGGGCAAAAGTAAGTTTACAGTTGTTTGTATGGAAAATAATACAATAATCTAGACTAATAAAAGAGTAATATGTTAATTAGACCAGGTCGACGGGCCATCTTCCAGATGTCTGACTTCCTTCTGGACAAAGCCATGGTGGTGGGGGCTGAGGCAGAGGCAGTTAGGGGCAATCAGGCCAGCAAGAGAGGGCAGTTGGGGGCGAGATCAATATGCTCTCTCATATTGATGTTTCTCTCTCTCGTTCTCTCTCTCTCTCTCCCCCCGCTTCCTCTTTGGAATCAATAAAAATATATTTAAAAATACTATATGTAGTTTTTCTTATTTTCACCAACACTGATGTTTTTCTTCTACTACATAGATTCCATCTTAGAAGTGAGAAAAATCACATTAAATTGGAAATAATTAGCCTGTGTTAGACATTCGGTTAATTGACCAAATGGAATATTCCTTTCACCAGCACAATATCTTTTCTGGGTAAATATTGTATAAGTATTATAGAGGAAAGAGGAAGAGTGAAGAGGTCTCTAAGTAACTAATAGCAGTATTAACCTTTTAAGCATAAACTGAAGATAAGATGGTCGTGAGTGCTAAGGAGCAAAATAGACAAACAGTATATGACTTTGCAGTACAGCCCCTTGCAATAAAGGAGTGTAAATAAAAAATAAAACACATGTGTTAATGGTTCTTAGTGTTCAATCAAAGCTAAATCTGTAACTTTCTATTGAGATGTCTTCCTTGCACAACTTCACTGCCAGGATAACTCAATCCTGGAAGGAAAAAGCTTAAGGCATTTACTAACAACTCAAAAGATGGATTTGCCCATTATGTTAGCATAGACAGAAAACTAAATTTGTGCAAAATGCTGAGGGCGCAGACAGTTGTAAAAAGCATTGCCCAGTGGCAACCAATTGGGATCCTCACAAGTGCGCTGAATTGAGCCTACAGAGCTTTGGGTTAAAGGAGATAAATGCCCAGAAGAGGGAGTCCCAAGAAGCAAGAAAGTTGACAGTCATTTCCAAGAGTAAGTCCAGGGCCATAGGGAAGAGGAAACCACAGAATTCACACCCCTAAAAAGCCGAGATTTGGAAGAGGAGATGCTCTGGCTTGTCAGCACCAGCAGAGTGGGCCCTGGGTGGGCAGGTTTGAACACAGGGAAATGAGACCGTTCTATGGCCTACTACGCTATAATGTTTCATGAGGACTCTGTAGTTGCAAATAAAAGATGTTTGGAAGAGAATTCACCTCTGGTCAAGGAGGCTTTGCTTGTTGCTTCACCATACATGGCACATTCCTAATGTTACCTAGAAACAATAGTCTGGCCATCCAACAGATTTTAACGTGTTAGAGGAAGCAAAGATGATCTCTAAGCAAGGAGCAGAAGTGCTAGAACCAATTGTAATTTTATCAATGCTATTAATATGTCAATGTGTTTCCTGGAAGGGTTAGGGATACTTGGCTTAAAATAGAGAGGTACACTTTAGGAATGTGCAGCTCATCCAAGGCTGCGAAGGGGCTGGTCTGTGGCCCTTATTCAATTTCTATGACAGGGATATATATATACCCATTGTGAAGATGAAAACATTAAGTATTTTATAAACTGATGCCATTAAGCATTTGAATTTACAATAATTTCCCATATTGTAACTCCATGTTTACCAATTTCCATCAAATTACAGCCTCACTTCCTTTATACTTTGATGATAAGAAGAAAAATGCTCTGGTCATGTATAAATGATAATGCTGATCAAGGAGAACAAAATAGTTTGAATTGGAAACCAAATAATTGCCATCTGGTTTGGCTCATTAACTAGAGCATCAGCCTGCAGACTGAAGGGTCCCAGGTTCGATTTCAGTCAAGGGCACGTACCTTGGTTGTAGGATACTCCCCAGTCCCGGGCCTGGTCCAGACTCATGCAGGAGGCGACCAATCAGTGTGTTTCTCTCACACTGATGTTTCTCTCTGTCTTTCCCTCTCTCTTTCACCCTCTCTAAAATTCAACGGATATCTTGGGTGAGGATTTTTAAAAAAGTAAATGCAATATTTGCATCTAAGTAGAGTATCTCTGGAGGGAAAAACAAGAAACTGATGACAACCCCTGCCTCTAAGAAAGGGAACCCAGGAACAGGGTGGATGGGAACAAGACACACCTTTTACTGCATAGTCTTAAAAAAATTTTTTTTTTAATTTTTCAATTACAATTGATATACAATATTATATTACTTTCAGGTGTACAAAATAGTGATTAGACATTTATATAATTTACGAAGTTATTCCCCCAATAATTCTAGTACCCACCTGACACTCTACATAGTTATTACAGTATTATTTACTATATTAACTCTGTTGTAATTTACATTCCCATGACTATTTTAAAACTACCAATTTGTACTTCTTAATCCTTTCCCCTTTTTCATCCATCTCCCAACTCCCCTCCTATATCATAACCATCAAAATTTTAACACATTATCTTATACCTTTTGAATTTTGCACCATATGCATGGGTTATTTGTAAAAACAAGCAAATATTAAAAGACCACATGACTTGTAAGGAAGAGGAGAGAGCCCTTGGGAAGGAGGGGATGGCCATTTCTGCAGTTAGATGGTGGGTAGCCAAGGGGCACAGCTCAAGTGTTTAAATACATGCTGTGCCCAGTGATGGGTATCAAGAAAAGGAGAAAAGAAATTCACACCCACATTTCCTCCACCCTGAGGACTCTGTATGGGTTTAAAATTAAATCAATTCTTGAGCCAGCAATAAAGGAATGATTGAATTTTCAAAAATTAAGGAAATAAGAAACAGAGAGAGAAAAGGAGAAGTGGGAAGGAGTAGGAGAGGGAGGAAGAATATTCCATTGGTAGAGGCATTCAGGATGGCAAAGGACATAAATCCGAGGTTTCCCAGGTAGCCTTGGGAGTGAGCTGGTAAAGCTCTGCACCAGGTAGGAGGGATGGGCATGTGGAAGACCAGTGAACTTCAGTGCTGTTTTAATAGGGGAAACCAGCCTTGTCGTCTAGTTGAGACATGCTGGAGAGCTAGGAATGAGCAGATCAGGAACAGGATGAGTTTGCAGTGACAGCTTTCCAGGGAAAATGCTGCCTTCTCAACATCTACATGCATCCGAGCATTACACCTGGATTCTTCATTTCCAGGCCTTGGTCTGATCCTTAGGAAAGTAGGCCTTGGGGTACTACTTGTGATTCTAAAACGGAATAAGTAATGATTTAATTCCCAGCCAGTAAAGGGCAATCCAAATGACTGGCTCCACCATTTCCCCAGGGCTAGTTTGTAACCTGGGACAGAAATAAGCTGTGTGTATTAAATCAATACAATCGCTCACAAGTTAAAAAAAAAAAGTCATTGCTTTGGTGGCTGTGTATTATATGAACTATTTCTGTTTCTTAGTGGTTTGCTTTCTTCAGGTGATATGAATCTGGCCACATTTGCACAGTGAGCCAGCAGCAATCAGGGACGAGGTGCCTTGACTGATATGATGCAACTTACAATCCCCTGCCTGCCCATTGGGCTGTCACAATGACCAGGTTTCCTAAATGAGACAATTGTGTGACATGTCATGGAACTCCCTGCTTTCTTCCTTTCTACCCACCTCAGGGGGGCCGCTCCACAGAGCATGGGGTCACAGGAGACTAGGGAAAGTGTTAGTGTGTGCCACCCAGAGGCACTGTTGGCCATCTTGTGGCCTTCCCTGCTTGACCATACCGATGACAAAACCACTGTCTGCCATAGCATCTAAGATGTGAAACAGAATTAATATAGAGTATATCTGTGAAATATAATAATACATGTATCTGTCATAATGTGTTCCTGAGATTTAGAAACGGGGAGCAGGCTGTGCTGGCCTGAAGAAGCCATGACACCCCACTCTTCTGTTTCTCTACCTCTGGCTCCTCCACTCCTTCTACTCCCTAAAATAGATCTTCCCAAGGCTCTGTCCTCAGCTCTCTTCTCGTTCTGTGATTTCCTCCGCCTCTGCATTCTTACCTTTCACTTCTGTGCAGTTGACTCCCAACTCCACCTCTGCAGCCTTATGTCTACAGATCTTGATGGCAACTGCCCAGTAGGCATCTCCACCTACTTGTGTAGTATTTCCAAGAGTAAACACTTTACCTTCCTGACATTATACCACTGTTCTCCCAGTCACTTAGGCTAGATTCCTACATTCATTTTTCTTCCTCATTCTGCCTTGCCATGAACCTCATGCTAGAGTTCTCACCCTGGTTCAGGACCTCATTGCCTCTCCACTGCCATTGAACTACCTCCTGGGTGAATTTCTCTATTTTAAACTTTCACTTCTCTAACATGCTGTTGGCCGTGTCACCCCTTCAAATGCTCCGATTCTTCTGCTGAGAAAATGTTCACTGGCTTCCCTTGCTACAGAATTAACATTATTTCAACAAACGTTTCTCATGGGTTTTACTGTCCCTTTGTAATTCTACCATTGATGAATTTCTCTAAGATTTTCTTATACTTTCATATTTTCAGCCTTTATCACATTCTGGGGTAATGAATTCTCTAAATTTACTGTTTGTGGTAAAATAGTTTCTCAATTTATGTTGTTCAGATGCAAGTAATATAAATGCTACTTAAACTAACTAAAAAATAAAGACAACTTACCAATATTGTCTAAAGACAACCTACTGATTCACATAAAACAAAATCTAGAATTTGTTCCAGTCAGGCACGGCTGCTTCTAGGGACTCAATGTCATATTAGAGATGTTTGCCATCTCAGCTACAAATTAAACCTGTTTGTTCACTCAGGTGAAAGATAGTCTTTGCAAATAGCTCTGGCAAGAAACTTTTGGTAAAGATTTGATTGTCCCTGGTATGGTCACATATCCATTTCTAAATACAGTGGGGAGGGAAATATTTAGCTAGATCTGTTTCACATTTCTACCATTGTGACAGAGAAAAACAGATTTGGAGGAAAGTTAGCCTTACCCAAATCTCAAGGTATTTATTCTCTACAGAATAGATTTGTCTAAGACTTGTATAAGAAAGTGTGTGAACTGATGGACACACACACACACACACACACACACACACACACACCCTGAATGATTTTGGCTACATGTAACAAAATGCCCAACTCCATGGGGCTTGGACAATAAAGAGCTTTCATTATCTTACTTAATCAAAAGTCTGAAAAGAGAACATCCCAGGATAGTAACCTGGGACAGAAATAAGCTGTGTGTATGAAATCAATACAATCGCAGCGTCTCTCTCCATCCTTCTGTTGGGTCATCCCCAGTCAGTCTACAAGTCACAAGATGTCTGGGGAGCTCCAAGCATACCTCATATGGCAGTGTTTCTAGCAGGAAAATAAGGCAGAAGAGATTTCCCATCCCTTCTCAGAAGCTCCTACTACCAGTAGCTGACTACACGTCCCTCTCATTGGCAGGAACTGTCAGAAACAATTGTTCCTGGGGTTAGGTAGATTGGTCCCAACTTTTAGTAAGAAAGAAAGTAAAATGACCTTTGGTAGGCAACTAATAATGTTTGCCATTACATCATACATCTTATTTGATTCCTTCCACCTGTTTTAAATTTTTTTAAATATTTTATTTTATTTTTATTTTTTTTAAATATATATTTTATTGATTTTTTACAGAGAGCAAGGGAGAGGGATAGAGAGTTAGAAACATCAATGAGAGAGAAACATCTGTCAGCTGTCTCCTGCACACCCCATACTGGGGATGTGCCCGCAACCAAGGTACATGCCCCTGACTGGAATCGAACCTGGGACCTTTCAGTCCACAGGCTGATGCTCTATCCACTGAGCCAAACCGATCAGGGCTGTTTTAAGTTTTTGGTAGTGTTTCTCACATGGAGGGTTTTCTCTCATTTTTTTTTTTAGATTGTTATTTTATTTCCCATCATAATATTCCAGAGTTCAAAGGAACTTAGGTCATTTAGTTCAGGGCTTTTCAATTTTATTTATTTATTTTTTTACTTCAGACGTGTAACCCATCAAACAAATGCAAATAAATGGGAGAGTATCAACATGAGCTGGTGGAGGCCTTACCAGCCAAAGGCCCTGAGGCCCTTCTGGAAAGCTAGAGTCCTTCAGAATGCAATTCAAAAACCACAGTTCTCCTCCAGTTCTCTCATTTCAAAGAACTGAGGCTCGGAGAGGTAAAATGATTTGACCTTGTTTTTTAACAGGTTATTTAGAATTATAGTCTAGATTTTCTGCTTTCCTAATCTCTTCATATCTCCTATGTTTTATAATCCTGTAATGTATTTGTCTTCAATATTTTTCTGTGTCCATATGCTAAAAAGTCTTTAAAAATAACTTTTAACAGAAATTCATACATTATTTCAGTAGCCTTTTATGATCGTTTTCTAACTCTACTATTCTTCATATATAATATCCTGAGTTAAATACAGTATTTCTGGTGCAAGTACTTAGTGATTTAGTCTGTGGTAGGCCGAACAGGGTGGTGGCTAAGCACCTAGATGTTAAATATGATACTACATGTGTTCCAGTCTTTCCATGAGCCTCAGTTTCCTCATTTATTAAGTTGAAGTAATTATAATACTTACCTCGATTGATTAATGTCCATGTGTAATGTACTTACATAGCCTAGCACATAGATACTGCTATGTGGTTACTATTAATTTCTAATACTTTCCCCCCAAATCCTACTTGGTCTTCAGTGATCTTGAAAATTGTTGGAAATGTTCTTCCCAGAGATAAAGAGCCAGTGATGCCTAAATCCAGAGCTTTCTATCTTATATTTAGATTCATTTCCATAAATGCATTTTTTCACTTTACCTTCTCCTCCTCATCTATCCTCATTGTATGGTTTTCAATTTTTACTTTTCATGGAAACTAAGGATAAAAGATCAGATTCAAACGTTAATGTTGAAAAGTCATTTATAATGAAAGAAAGGGCAGTTTAAAGAATTAGGTTACTTGGCTAGAATCACCAATGCTTCAAAGTTCCCTGTTCACATCACAATTTATCCTTATGATTTGGTTCAGGATCCCAGTTCCCCTTCACTGTTTCCTTGTCCCTACTCCAAATCCCTGACAAAGCGGGGGGGGGGGGGGAGGACGAGTTATTTTAAATTATCTAAATATCTGAAAATAGAGATAGGTAGTTGTGTAATTCTGTATATACATAACAACATTTTAATTTGTCTCCTTCACCAAGAATAGCTTCAGAAGTATCTCCTCATAAAGTTCAACACAAATTAATGAGATTTTTTTTGTAAATGTTAATGTGTTCTCAATATTTTTGATAATTATTTAATTAAGCATTACATTGCTTTCTCTAACACTGAATATATAAATACTATATAATTACAGAAGAGGCTTTACTCATTTGGAAATATCTCTTTTAGGTGAATGTGGAAACCCTCAGCACCTATAAGCATTGGTGGTTCAGTGGTAGAATTCTCGCCTGCCACGCGGGAGGCCCGGGTTCGATTCCCGGCCAATGCAACACGTACTTTTACTTTCATTTTCGCTTGCATGTCTTTAGGTGTTCAAAACACGTTCAGTAACGATACAAAATGTTTACCTTATGCAAATAAAGAAGTGAATCACGGCAAATTTCCTGTTTCACTTTTACTTTGAGAACCGAAACAGCTGTTTTACTAAGCTGCACTGGTATTCGGCCTCCCTTTTAGATTTTTATGTGGGGACATCCTAAACCATGTGAGCAAAAGTTATGTATTGTGTCCTTGTAGGATATGAATAGGAGGGGAAAAGAAAAAAGAGACAACGGCTGCTTGGAGATGCCGGGGATTGAACCCGGGACCTCACACATGCGAAGCGCGCGCTCTACCACTGAGCTACATCCCCCAGCCCGCAGAAGCGGTTTCTGGAATAGACTTTCATTCATTCTCTTTCTTACTAGTCAAATTTCTGTACTAATTTCTCAAGTGTTCATTCTGTAGCACATTTCTACCCTTCCTGCTCCCGCGTTTAGCAGTTTTCCGTGATGCATCTGGACCCCGCGCAGCCAGCAGCGTGGGACGCAGCGAGGACCTACCAGCCTCTGTGCATCCTTGCCGGGCGCTTGGGGTTTGGGTAAAGGGCAATCGGGCACCTGGCCCCGCCACGGAACCCGGGGTCCACGCGGGAGGATCGAAGTCGGGGTGCCTCCTCGCGTGGGGACTCCAGGGACCCAGCGTCCGGGATGCCAGTGTCTCCCTGGTGCCTCAGGAGACCCGTTTCCGAAGCAGAGCGGTGCGGGACTTTCTGTGCGAACCCGAAAACCTTGTGACTTTATCTGTACAACCCCCGAAATAAGCCCTCATCCCCGGGAAAGGACGTGTTCACGCCACACCTCTACAAATTGGTGGCACGTGGGCGTTCCAGACAACTCTTGGAGATGAAAATGATTTCGCAACATGCTCTTCTTTTTCATGGGGCCTAAACGGAAAGAAAGAAAAGGACACCGCTACTCTCTTTGTAGTTCAACTATATATACATGATGATAGAGTCAGGGCGGGTGACTTGCTCAAGGTGGCTTTTTCTCTGTTTGATATTTACATCTTGGACCCACCTGAGTGGTTGATGTGATAGCAATGTAAGTCACTGAACACCTTTGAATTCCTCTGAAACTTCCCTAACCACCAATCGCACTCCCAGCCCCAAAGGAAGAAATTGCTCCTCTCCGGTTGTTGGCCTGCTAGGTAAACAGCGTGAGCTGTTTAGAGTTAGATGGTATGTGTTTGGCCCTTCCCGAAGCAGCTGAGACTGCTACCAGCCCCCACAAGAGAAGGATGGGTGGCAGAAGCCTCTGACACGCTCATGGGAAGGAGCCGGGGAGCTGGGTCAAGGTCACTTCAACCAGCAGGGCTAAGATTGACCACAACAGGTAGCACAATGGGGGCCTAGAATGCCCACTCCCTTAGTGGCAGCAGTCACCCCTTAGAAATGAAATGGTCACCAGGCCCAAAGCCAGAGCGGAAAAGCAGCCGTTTCAAAAATCTGGGTAAACCACAAGCTTCATAATCAACTCCTAGATTCAAAATAAATGTTACTGTGTTTGCTTACGGTCATTTAAACAAATAGTGGCTCCTAATCAGATTTTGTTTTTAACTAGAACAAACCACATGCTGAGCTAATAATACAATAATACAGAATGCTAAAAAAAAAAAAAAAAAAAAAAAAAAAAAAAAAAGAAAGCCACGTCATGGGACAGTCATTAAGGAGCTCCACTCCAAGCCAGAACATTCCCAAAGCAACCCCTGCATTCCATCGTGAGGCCCTAGAACATGAACATCAGTTGATTCTGGGGCAGAGCCATTTCTCCGTCCCAAGGATTTCACCAGTACAAATTACAACTGTAATATTCAGTTAACTGGAAAAGAAGCACGTTGCCTCTGGTGACCTCACCTTGACATCCTCTTTAGGATCCTTTCCTCATGTTGCGGCTAATTTGTCTACCATTACGTGAGGCCCTCCTCCCTTTCTGGGACTTCTTTCTCACAAAATTCTGAAATTTCAGAGCTGAAGCCAGAAAAGGCCCCCGTTAAAGGCCCACGGCTCCTATTCTACCAGTCCAAGGCCTAACTAGATGCATTTGATAAAGAAAATGAAGCCAAGTTCTAAAGCCAACAGAGGATGTGAAGTTGGTTTACGGGACTGGCTTAATCGAAAATAAAGACTCGGTGGGTTTTTTCAGCCTCGGTGGTTGATGGGAAAGATAAAACAGGAAGCCCAGTTTTGAATTAGGTGGTCTTTTCAGGAAAACTTGTTGGATTGCAACTATTCAGTATGTGCATAAAACTGTCCCAGCTCTGCTTACAGGTGAAGAGAGGCTGACCAAATGTCCAACTTAACGGAATATTAAAAATTCCAGTTCTGATCATTGCTGGGGGAGTGAAGGGAGGGGAAAAGGGATTAAGAAGTACAGACTTCCAGTTATAAAATAACTGGGAAGGAGCAGGGGAGAGATTTGGTGTCAGGGGAGCTGGGTCAAGGTCACAGCAAGGGGTTGTAAGGTCCAGCATAGGGAATAGAGTCAAAAACATCAAAATAACTATGTATGCTAACAGATGGTTACTAGACTTGTGATCACTTTGCAAGATATATAAATGTTGCATCAGTGTGTTGTACACCTGAAACTAATATAATACTAATTATAATTAAAAATAAATTAATTTAAAAGTCCAGTTCTATGTTCTACCCTCCTCACATCTCTCTGATTGGGGACAAATTTCCCCATCGTCACTCTCTCTTTCTCTCACATTCCACACACACACTATTCACAATGATTGATCTTAGGCCCTCACTTTGAGGCAGGTAATGTTTCTCTCTGGCACTGTTTCCACAGTACCTTCCCCATTCTTGCTTCGGCTCTTGGCACTCTTTGTCCAGCAGGTGCAGAGGATCTTTACATCAGAGCTGCCTCTGAGCTGACATGCCTATTCGCCGTCCACGCAGTAGTTCCTACTCCGCACAGCACATTGGAATTACTGGCAGAGCCTTTAAAAATGCTGGTGCTTGTGTGAGCCCAACCCCAACCAATTAAGTCAGAAGCTCTAGGAGTGGGTCCAGACATCAGTATCCATTTAAACTCCCTGTTTATTCCAAAGTGCCGCTAAGCCTGAGAGCCTCTGCTTGAAGACTATCTGCATGTCAACAAGAGATGTTTGGTGGTGGTTGTTAACTTAATGTGTTAATCATTTTGCAATATATGCAGACATTAAATCATTATGCTGTACACCTCACCAATACAATGTTATATGTCAGTTATCTCTCAATTCAACCATTCATTAGAAAGACTCCACAAGACACTAGGAAGGGGATAGGAGTGTAATCTGCACTTGGTGCCCTTGAAGGGAATAAAACCCAGAACTCTTCAGTTCCCCTGCCAACGCTTTATCCACTG
Organism: Myotis lucifugus; assembly: GCF_000147115.1. Classification (NCBI taxonomy): domain Eukaryota; kingdom Metazoa; phylum Chordata; class Mammalia; order Chiroptera; family Vespertilionidae; genus Myotis; species Myotis lucifugus. The sequence continues at coordinate 1,254,662 of NW_005871137.1, forward strand.
AGCCCAACCAGCTAGGGCAATTTGCAACACATTATTTTACTCTTCGGGTAATAACTACTAAGAAGTCTTCATCACCACAGTTAATTATCATTAATAATAACCTGGGGGCCCCCCAAAAAGCTACTGGTTACATTTAATTCAGAGAAAATTAATAAACATTCCTTTTTTCAATAAGTACCCCAACATGAAAAATTATAGTGATCATACTTTGCATTTAGAATTAGAAGTATTTATTGAACAGTAAGTTATATCCTACTTGGAAAAATGAAAATTCTATAACATAGATTTTGCTTACAAATACGTGGAAACAGAAGGAGGTACATATTTAAGATGGCATTTAAGGGAGATGTTACAAAAGCCCATACTCCTGGAAACTATCAATGATCAGTCAGTTTAAGAAAGGGTGTTTTAAGGCTGGAAGGAACCAACTGTTTACTTAAATTTAAAAAAATAAATTAAAAAAAGACTGGAAGGAGAAAAAATATCCACGTATATGGGGTATGGAAGATTTTTCCAAATTTAGATAATCTGTTCAACTATAGGAGTTTCTGTAGCCTTGTAGTACTGGCCCATTCACAAAAGCTACAAATAAGATACACACTTTCTCATGGTGGTCTCTGACTGAGGTCTTATTTTGCAGCTAGCTGACCCCCTTGAGATTCGGTATTGTATTTTATTCTATATGAATTCCCATAGCACCAAGCACCCACTGAGTTCTCAATAGACATATAATTAACACATCCTGACTTACATTTCAAGTGGGAAATTGGTAAAAAGTGTCTTTAAAGATAAATAGGCATAAGGGATTCTATTAGGGTGATGAAGATATTCTAAAATTGGATTATGGTGATGTTTTCACATCTCAGTAAAATTACCAAAAATTACTTAATTGTGCAGTTAAAATGGTTGAATTTTATATGTAAGTTATAACTCAATAAAGTCTTAAAGGGGGTATGTAAGGGAACAAAATGTGTTAATAATGAAATGGGATTAATGAGACAGTAAAATGTTATACATGCAAACTGCATAACTGATCTGGAAAAGAAAAAAGATGATACAAGAAAGGAAAATTGGAAGATGAAAGACAATGATTTGTGAATGTAGAAGGAAAGAAGAAAATGGCTGTTAGGGAAACTACAGTTTCCAATAACTATTACAAGGGTAGAGAGAGCAAAGTTTGTGTTGGGTGCTTAACTAAACACAGGGGAACACAGAGATAAATTGGAATCCAACCCGGTGAATTTTATAATGGAATTTTGCATGAAGTACCAAAGGAAGAAACAAACACCCAAGAACATTTTAACTTGCCCAAGTTCCTATAGATGAGATGTTGAAAACAGAAGTCAAATCAAGTTTATCTCAGCCTTAAATCTGTACCCCTAGGCTGTATGATTAGCATAAGTCTAAAGAAATCCTTTTTAAGAGGAGAAATAACAACAGACCCCACAGAAATAAAAAGGATTGTAAAAAAAAAAAAATACTATGAACAACTCAACTCCAACAAACTAAACAACCTAGAGGAAATGGATATATTCCTAGAAAAATACGACCTTCCAAAACTCAATCAAGAAGAATAAAAAAATCTCAAAAGGCTGATATCTAAGGAGGAAATTGAAGCAGTGATCAAAAAGCTCCCAGCAAACAAAAGCTGGGGGCCAGATGGCTTCACAGGGGAGTTTTACCAAACATTCAAAGATGAGCTAAAACCTAGCCTTCTCAGACTATTCCAAAAAATTCAAGAGGAAGGCACACTTCCAAACTCTTTCTATGAGGCCAGCCTTACCCTAATCCCAAAACCAGATAAAAACACTACAAAAAAGAGAATTACAGGCCAATATCCCTGATGAATATAGATGCTAAAATCCTCAACAATATTCTAGCAAATCAGATTCAGCATTACATTAGAAAGATCATACACCATGACCAAGTGGGATTTATTCCAGGGATGCAAGGTTGGTACAATATCTGCAAAACAATAAATGTGATACATCACATAAACAGAGACAAAAATCACATAATCATATCAATTGATGCAGAAAAGACATTTGACAAAATTCAACACCCTTTCCTGATAACAACTCTCAGGAAAGTGGGAATAGACGGATCATACCTCAACATAATAAAAGCCTTATATGACAAACCTACGGACAACATTATACTCAATGGGCAAAAACTAAAACCATTTCCCGTAAGAACTGGAACAAAACAGGGATGCCCACTTTCACTACTCCTGTTTGACATAGTACTGGAAGTGCTAGCCATAGCAATCAGACAAGAAGAAGAAATAAAAGGCATCCAAATAGGAAAAGAAGAAGTAAAATTATCCTTATTCACAGATGATATGATATTGTACATAGAAAACCCTAAAGATTCCATCATAAAACTACTAGAACTAATAAATGAATTCATCAATGTACCAGGATACAAAATTAACACCCAGAAATCTATGGCTTTTTTAATACACCAAAAATGAACTCACAGAAAGAGAAACTAAAAAAAAAAAAATCCCATTTACCATTGTAACAAAAAAAAATAAGATACCTAGGAATAAATTTAACCAAGGAGGTAAAGGACCTGTATTCAGAAAATTACAAGACATTGAAAAAAGAGATAGAGGAAGACATAAACAAATGGAAGAATATACCATGTTCATGAATTGGCAGAATCAACATCATTAAAATGTCCATACTACCCAAAGCAATCTATACTAATAGATTCAATGCAATCCCCATAAAATACCAATGGTTTAGACTTAGAACAAACTCTCCAAAAATTCATCTGGAATAAAAAGAGACCCTAATAGCCACAGCCATCTTGAGAAAGAAGAACAAAGTTGGAGGGATCATAATACCAGATATCAAGCTATATTACCAAGTCACTGTTCTCAAAACTGCCTAGTACTGGCATCAGAACAGACATATAGACCAATGGAACAAAACAGAGAACCCAGAAATTGACCCAAGCCATTATGCTCAATTAATATTTGACAAAGGAGGCAAGAGCATACAATGGAGTTAAGACAGTCTCTTCAGTAAATGGTGTTGGGAAAATTGGACAGATATATGCAAAAAAAAAAAAAATGAAATTAGAACACCAACGTACACCATTCACAAAAATAAACTCAAAATGGATAAAGAACCTAAACATAAGACAGGATACCATGAAAATCTTAGAAGAAGCCATGGGCAGCAAAATAGCAGACATTTGTCGTAGCAATAGCTTTACTAATACAGCTCCTAGGGCAATGGAACCTAAGGGGAAAATAAACAAATGGGACTACATCAAAATAAAAAGCTTGTGCACAGCAAAAGAAACCATCAACAAAACAACAAGAAAGCCCACTGCATGGGAGAACATATTTGCCAATGTTATCTCCGATAAGGGTTTAATCTCCAAAATTTATAGGGAACTCATACAACTTAACAAAAGGAAGATAAACAATCCCATCAAAAATGGGCAAAGGACCTAAATAGACACTTTTCGAAAGAGGACATACAGAAAGCCAAGAGACATATGGAAAAAAAAAAAGCTCAAAGTCACGAATCATTGGACAGATGCAAATCAAAACAACAATACCATCTCACACCTGTCAGAATGGCAATCATGAACAAATCAACAAATGACAAGTGCTGGAGAGGATGCGGAGAAAAAGGAACACTCGTGCACTGCTGGTGGGAATGCAGACTGGTGCAGCCACTGTGGAAAATAGTATGGTGTTTCCTCAAAAAACTAAAAATGGAACTTCCATTTGACCCAGTGATACCACTTCTAGGAATATATTTCAAGAAAACAGAAGCACCAATCAGAAAGGATATATGTACCCCTATGTTCATAGCAGCACAATTTACAATAGCTAAGATGAGGAAACAGCCTAAGTGCCCATCAGGAGATGAGTGGGTTAGAAAACTGCTACATCTACACATGGAATACAACGCTGTGGTAAAAAATAAGGAACTCTTACCATTTGCTACAGCATGGATGGACCTGGAGAGCATTATGCTAAGTGAAATAAGCCAGTCGGAGAAAGATAAATATCACATGATCTCACTCATTAGTGGAATATAATGAACATAAAATGATGAGCAAAAATAGAGCAAAAATAGAATCAGAGTCATAGAAGCAGCAAACAGACTGTCCAACCTATGAGGGAAGGTGTGGGGTGAGGGGGTAAGAGATCAACCAAAGGACTTGCATGCATGCATATGAGCATAACCAGTGGACACAGACTGGGGGGAGAGGGGAGGAGAGCATGTGCTGGGGTTTGGGGATAGCCGGGGAGAGGTCAATGGGGGAAAAAGGAGACGTATGTAATACTTTTAACAATAAAGAATTTAAAAAAAGAGAAAGAAATCCTTTTTAAACTTGTGCCAAAGGCTGCTGTTTGTCTCCATATCTGGTCTCCCTTCCATGATAATAGATCTTCTGACTTTCAGCTGCACACAGGCCACCAAAACAATGGTATTTCCAACCCTGCCAAGCAGGAGTGTGGAGAAAGAGGCACATCTCCTTCCTTTAGGACATATTTCCCCTCACATCCCATTTGCCAGAACTTGCTCTTGTGGCTAAATCTAGCTACTAAGCGAGGGTTGGAGAAAAGTGTGGGTTGGAACTTAAAGAGGGAGGGCACACCTGGGGAGGTGGGCACAGCTTGGGTTCCAAGCAGCTGTGGAGCCACCAGCCCTAAGCTATCTGCATCTGGATTTTATGAGAAAGAAAGAAACTTTCTTCATGTTTCAGCCACTTTATTTAGGATCTCTCTTTTCCACAATAGAACCTAACTTCTAATTGATAAAAAGAATTATTCTCTCATGGACAGAGTAAACATATAGACATATGTTACCTGTTGGGCCAGACATACTTTGATGAGCAGTATTGTCCGTTTACAACACCAGGCTGAGGCTCTCTCGGCCCCGCCAGAGAAGTTGGGCTCAGACAGGCTGGCTGGCAGCCAGTGCTTTTCCTCTTCACTAACTCCAGGTAAAGAAAGGACAGAGAACTTTCTTGCGTAGTGATCACCAAAAGGGAAAGGGAGGAAAGGCAATTACAGCCTAAGGAGATACTCTTTCTCAATAGCTCCTCTGTGCTTTAACTATCCCTAACTGATTAGAAGCAAATTAAGAGGAAAAAGCAACCATAGCTTTTCCTTTAGATTCAGAGGTTTAGCTCCCAAAGATTGTACTTCATGCTGCTCCCTTCCAATTCTAAGCTTTTGTTATTATGTTACAAACTCCTTAAAAAGTGAGAAATAGATATAAATGTTAACTGGTATCCCAAATGCTCATATTTCTTGTCCATCTTGACTAACAAAGATGATGCCAACTACGATATTACCCTTATCCTCACTCAGGGAACTAGAGTTTCCCACTGATATACAAAAAGGGAAAAAGGATAATAACAGCATTTATAGAAATATTGTGTGGAACCCCCAGAAAAAATGTTCATAGCTCTGAAAATATATTTGTGTATATTTGCATCTGTATAATGAAAATGTATAATACATATATGTTTTAAGAACTCTATACATTTTTATTAATATTAAAATTTCTAATATTGATTGACTAAATATTCACTAATTATTGATTGGAAATAGAGAATAGAAGAGAAGGAGTGTATAAGATGATTTCCAGTATTCTGAATGAATAATTACATGCATGGTGGTATCATTCAATGAAAAAGAAAACATTGGAGAGAGAGTGAGCTTTATAGGTGGCCATTATTTCTACCTTTATTTTGCTCAATTTGGGATGCATTTATCTCTACAAAGGGAGGTCTTCAGTAGATACTTAGATGATAGATTTGGAGACAAGACTAGAGGTTTGGCATTGAAATGTGTATTTGGGAAACATGAGTATAAAGAAAATAAAGTCATGGACTGGATGGGACTATTTAGGGAGAGAGCAGTGAATGAGACAAGAAAGAACTAAAGGTCTAGCTTTGAGGAGCTCAAACACTTAAAGGCTGAGAGAGGAGAATGAAAAGGAACAGCTAGGGAGACAGGAGGAAAACCAGAAGGATAAGGTTTTAGGGATCCCAGTGGGAAAATAATGTTTCAAAGGGGAGGTGAGTTAAAATACTGGCACCTTGAGAAATCAGGTCATAGACCCAAGATGTAAAATGTCCATTAGTTTGAGTTGAGTTAAAATACTGGCACCTTGAGAAATCAGGTCATAGATCCAAGATGTAAAATGTCCATTAGTTTTAGCGACATGGAGGTCATTGTTACCCTTAATAAGTTATTTCACTACAAAATCAAATGTTGATTCTTCTAACACATGCTATGCAATTTTTAGTTATTCTCTATGAGAAGTTTTCCTATCTTCTAGTGAAAGAGCTATTTCATGCTCTCTACCTTTTAAAACCTACCTTAAAGAAATTATTTCTTTGGAAACAAATTCATCTGAAAATTAGTGAGATCCAAGGAATCAAGAAAGCACACACACACAAAAACAACAACACAAGAAACCAACAACAAAAAAAGGCATTTTAAATCACAGAAGAATTTGCAAATAGAAAAGTTTTGTTTTGCTTTTTTCTGGTACTAAAAAAGATGATATTTATTCACTTACTCATTCACTTACTCGGTGAATATCTATCAATCACCTACCAGATGCTAGGTGGAGTTGGGGACGAAAAAGTGACACAGGTAGTGCTGTCCCTGTTCTAACTGTCACCAGGGGAAGGCAGTGAAATATAAAGAAAGTATCAATTGTGCAATAAAGGATATGGTAGAGGAAACTAAAGAGTTCCATATGAGCACACAGGATGGACACATAATCCAGACCTAAGGGAAGGTTTCCGGGGAGACTTAAAGTATGAGCAGCAGTTAACCTATTGAGGATGAATGGGGACAAAGAGGATGAAGAAGAGCTTTCTAAGTAGAAGGAGCAGAATATGCAGTGATCTAGAATCCAAGAAGATCAATGTAGCTTTAAGGGCCAAAAATAAATTTAGTGTGTGTGTGTGGAGGGGGGAGGGTGGGGAGAGGGGAGATAGGGAGGTATGTGCTATATTATGGAATCTGAAAAGGAAGAGCTGAAGCTGGAAAGTAGGTGAGATCTAGTTTATGCAGAGCCTTGTAAATATCATAAAAGCTTATAGATGCGAGAAACCATGCAGAGTCCTACGGAGGAAAACAACATGAAATTTTATTTTTAGAAAATCATTCTGGCTATGATATATAGAACATATGGGAGGGGGCTCCAACAGGAAACAACTGGAAGCGTTCTCCTGGCATTCAGCAAAGAATTAATGGAATTGGGCAAGAGACGGTGCTCTGTGGCTGCACTGTCTAATATGGTAGCCACTAGCCACATGTCTATTTAGATGTGGTTAATCTAAATTGAGAAGGTAGATATCCCATTAATAACTTTTTAGCATGACTACATATTGAAATAACATTTTTTGAATACATTGGATTAAATAAAGTAGATTGTTAAAATGAATTCCATTGTTTCTTCTTACTTTTTTTGTGGCGACTAGCAAATTTTAAAATGTACACATAGGGCTCACATTATTTTTCTATTGGACAACACTGATTTAGAGCCTTTGCATTGGAAATAAAGAGACCGGGATGAATAAAGAGACCCTGCGGAAATGGGTTTGGCAGAACTTGCATGTCAGTCGGGTATAGGGGATACGAAGAAGGAAGGAATAAAAGATGCTTCTGACTTGAGCAACTAAGTGAATAAATGGTAGATTGAAGAGCTCCTACGGGTAATAAAGGCTTTTTTCTCGGTTTTGTTTTTATTTTAAGATGGAAGATTCAGTATGTCTGAATGAAAATATAAAGGAGTCAGAAGAGAGGGAGGCAATAAAGACATGTGAAAAGTTCCTTAAGTGACTTCCTTGGGTAAAAGGGAGATACACCTGCTTTATTGCTTCAAAGGAAAAGCAGGAAGGGATGAGTTGTGGTATACTTGGTGATAGTAAATTCAAGATTTCCCCATGATGAAAACTTCTATGTTCTCTGCGAAGAAGAGAGCGCATCTACTTGGTCTCGTGGCCAAGCCATTATGTTTAAAGATTTGATAAAAGTGGAAAAACTAGAAAGAAGTTGGAAGAATTTCCAGGCAGCGTTGAGACCCAGATGAGGCTGGAAAAAGGAATGTAGAGAGCCCCCAGTCCAGCAGTGGAGCCCAAGAAAGGGGTGCCTATAATGAAAGGACAACAAGGCCAGAAGATTTGGGAATGGACAAAGGTATGACTAAAGAGGTGAGCAGGAACTCTAAGATTTTCCTGAAAGGAAGTAGTGAGGAAAGGGTTGAACAGATGCTTGAAGAATTTTTTGAGGTCAAATGAGAATGAATTTTTTGAGATGTGATCAGTGGGATCTTTGGAATAAATATTTCAAAGACAGGGAAGATCAGAGTAATGACATAGCCCTGGAAGTGAATATCTAAAGTAGAATGGAGGCAATGGTTAATAAAGATGAGATGATCAAGGAATTGAGAGGCTTGAGATGTTCAAGGGAACATTAATTCACCTTAGAGGGATAGTGGGGTCTGGATAGAGCAGCCAGATGCATGTCTTTAAGGAATGGGGGTGGGGGAAGGTTGACAACTGGAGGGAGGTAGATTTATAGCATGGTAAATATCCAATAAATGTTAGTTTCTTCGAACAGTTCACATACAAATTAGTAAATGATTCTGTTTTACAATTTCACATTAGAATAATGTTCTATTCTTTCCACAAACACATGGAGACACATTCTACACACACACACACACACACACACACACACACACTCACACACACTCACATTCACATATCCATATTGAGGTATACATTAATGCAGTTTTTTAGACAAAAACTGTTACAGAGAATTGGGGGAAATGTGTTAAATTGTGCATTTTCCTTTTGTGGTACAGGTAGAAAAAAGATGTACAGGTTCTTAGCATCATTAACAATAGAAACTTCATAAATGTGCTCAAACAATAGCTTCTAAAGGTTAGGGGCAAGCCATGCTGGTACATGCTGAAGAAGCATTTTTTAAAGACAGGTATTTATGGTGAAAAGAGTGCTGAACTAGGAGTCGGAAAACCTAGTATCCAAGCAGATTGGTGAGTTATCCGTTAGGTGTTTTAGGCACGAGATTTAACCCTGCTGAATCTCCACCTTCCCATCTGCAGAAGCCAGGTGACTTTTACAGCTCCTATCACTCAACAGGGGCTCAGTGAGGAGTCAGTAAGAAAATATACAGTAAGAAAAATTCCTTTGTGGCTCATGCAATGTTCATATAAGTTATCTGAGGGGACTCCTGACCTAGTTCCAGTAAAAATTTATCATGGTTCCTAAAATACTGATAATATTCACATTCATAATAGAGAATTAAAAATTGGATCAAATTTATCTGAAGGGTGGGTACTCCTTTAATTATCATTGATTATTCTGAACTTTGGGGGGATTTTTTTCTTGTTTAGTGGAAGTAGATTTCCTTAAAAGAGTGAACCTTGAGTCATTTCATTGGAGTCATTTGAGATGTTTAAAATACAGTTGCCTGGACTTAGCATTTAGGGATTCAGCCCTTTGGGGCGAGACTCAAGAAGATGTATCCTATTTTATGCCACACACTAAAAATGATTATAACAACTTTGTTGAGATATCATTTACATACTATAAAATTCATCCATTTAAAGTATACAGTTCATTAGTTGTTGGTATATTCCCAAATTTATGCAGCTATCACCATAAGATCTGAGATCTACTGGGTTAGGTAAAAGTTTTATAGAAGCTGAGGCTGCTCTGTGGTCAGTGTACTGGTATATAGACTCTCATCCCAACCCCAAGTATAAAAATAGATAAAAGACAAAATCATCATATGCCATCCAGCTAGTCTGCTTCTGAGCTCTGAGGGCTTTCTGCTGAAGAAATTTCCTCCGTTTTACAAAAGGATTAGGAGATGTTATAGAGAGAACACAATTGTTGCATATCCAAAGGAGTGTGGGATTTTCTCCCTCCTTGAAAATTTGCAGGCCTTGGCCTTGTTTTCCCTGCCTCTGGGTCAGAAAGAATTTGAAAGGAGAAAGAATCATTAGGCTAAGATTTCCAAGCTACTCTTAGTCCTGCTTTCTGATCTAAAGGTCTTTTTCTCTTCTTAAGAATTCAGGATCAATGCAACTTCCAAGTATCTTTAGAGAGATATTTAGAGAGAGCATGTCTTTAATAGCTTATTGACATTTTCAGTTTGTCTGCTTCCAGAACTCCATTGTTGACTCAGTTCCATCTCTGTTTAATTAGAGGGGAAAGACTTAAACAAAAACACTTCATTGTTTCCACAAACTGAAGCTAAATGGTAAGGTGTGAGCCTGAAACACCCAAGGCTTTAGAAGGAGTCACAACTCCATTTAGACTAATGTTTTAGGTAATTGGAAAGTGCTTTTCTTACTCTGTGGGGAAAAAATTGTTCTGGAGAAGTATACTAGGGAAGCTTTTTGTTATTCACAGAGGATTTCTTATTTAGTTTATAGCGTGATAAATTTCCTGAACATCATATTCACTGATGAGTATTATATGTATTATATATACATATATGTTTACCTCTGTATGTGTGTGTCTGATACACACACACACACACACACACACACACACACATACCACACACAGGCTTCTCTTCTGTTGGAGCTAATAGTCACTCTAGAGACGTCATATCAACAACATCCGAGTTTGTTTATGAGGATAACAATAACCAAAAAATCCCATAAACTAAAAAAAATTTTTCATTGATTTTAGAGAGAGGGGGAGAGAGAAACATTGATTTGTTGTTCCATTTATTTATGCATTCAGAGGTTGAGTCTTCTATGTGCCCTGACTGGGGATTGAACCCTTATTCCCACAACCTTGGCATATCAGAACAACACTCTAACCAACCTAGCTACCCAGCCAGAGCCCCACAAACTCTTTTAAAGGGGTTAGACCAATCCTTCTTTTTTATAGCTGAGAAAATTAAGACTTACAGAGATTTGGAAACTTTGAACTAGAACACACTTTCCTGCTTTCCTTAGAGTAGGCAATCTTGAATTAAAGTTAAGAACTTAATTAAATATGATTTTCAGGGTGAAACCCTAAAAGCTGTAATGAAGTAAGTCCTAGTCTCTGTCAATAGCCAAGTACTATATTTTCAGGACCATGACATTAAAATGAAAGCAGAGTGCAAGTTTATGTTCCAAAATTGGTTATTTTCCATGATGTCACAATAAAAGCAGAGAGCAAGTTGTATTTTAAAGTTGGTTATTTTCTTCGGCTGTATACAAAGGTTGTTAATTCAGTATAAAGCTCAGCTCAAACTGTCTATGAATGGTTTCCAAGTCCAGAGACCTCTGCCTGGGAACGTTGTTTATACCGCTGGTAATACTGCCACATATAGATCCCACCTTGGTTTAAAGCACAGGCCCCTACAACATTACCCTTGTTTATATGTCTTGCAGCAGCCCCTCGTTCCAGGAAATACTTTGTCATCATGCACTTGACAAGTTTTGGTTGCCATCAACCGCGTCACAAACTTAACACTCAGCTTTCCCAGTCAGTCGTTCCAGGGACCCAACTCACCTCTTTCTGTTTGGGTTTCCATGCTGACATTTAGAAAAACAACAGTCACTTGACTCATAACCCCCTTTCTCTATGTTCGTACTAATTTTATTATTGACTTTCTCCTAAAAGCTCCAAAATATTTTAAGGTATTTTTTTTCTCTTTTGCAAGATTGAGCTTCCAACTTGTATTTTTTAAGTGCTTTCCAAATTTTTTTTCTTAACATATGTTGCACGAAGTCTGTCCTATTAGCAGAACCCACTCCTCTTCCAAATAGTACAAAAATCCAAAGATTTAGCCTTTCAGTGAGCATTTCTAGGTGGTGCCATTAACTTGAGCTTTGTGTTTAGCTGAAATCAATTTGTTTAGATTAGGGTCTCTCATGTCGCTGATCTATAATCACCAAAGATTCTGAGTTCATATCCATTTCTGTAACACTCAGTTTGGTGTTGTATCTGGATGGGGACACATTCCTTTGTACTCATTAGGGCAGTGATGAAAGATTTTTAAAAAAATGAACACAGCAGTGTAACGTTTGGTCCTAACATTTTTAAACAGTTATCTTTGCTTCTTTTTTTCCACTCAGGAAACTCTATTTAAAATCATAGCACTTGATAAATATGTGTAGCAAATTAAGAATTTTAGAGAGGCATTATTGTGTGTGAGTAAGCTCCCTGATGCTCAAGTCTGATTACCTAGGATTGAATTCTAGTTCTGCTACTTCTTGTGCAACCTTGAGAAAGTTACTTTCCTTTGTGTGCCTCAGTTTCTAAATAGAAATAACAAAAGCCAAATGGAGATTGAGTAAATATATGAAAAGCACTTAGAACATTACCACATAGAAATAAATGTTAGCTCTTTCTATTGAATTAATGGAATAGAATATATAGATCAGTTACCTAGAATACAGATACTATAGGGTTTGGAGGCATAGTTTTTTATCCCCAAGACACATAAATAGAGTAATTCTGGGAAGAATTTGAAAAGTTTCTTATTGCTTTGAATTATTACACACACACGTGTGTGTGTGTGTGTGTGTGTAATTTTCTTTACTGCCTTAAAAAATTTTATTTATTGCCTTGAATTTCAAATTGCATGATAAAGAAATATCCTATAATATGAGGTATTTAAGGACTTTCCTAAGACTGTTATTTGTGATTTTATTTAGTTTTGATTTCCATTTTGTGAGGGGGCTAGGATTTGAATGAAACTTTCCCCAAGGATTTTGACTAATCTGAGTCATCATGATTCTAGACAAGGGTACCAGAGACTAAAGAAGTTTGCAGAGCAGCAATTCTAGGGAGGGTAGGAGTTTGCTTGCTCCTACCCATCAGGAAGACCATTCATAACCTAACCAGATATCTCACAGACTCATGGCAAGTCCAGAAGGTGAAACAAGCATTGTGAGTATAATTTCTGATGTTTAATTAATTTTTTTATTTTATTGTATTTTTTCCCATCACCATTTATCCCCTCTGTGCCCTCTTCCACTCTCCTCCCTGACTGAAATTATCATACTATTGTCCATGCCCATGAGTTCTTTTTTTCTTTTATGCTCAATCCCTTCACTCCCCCCATTCTGCTAGCACCCCCACCCCACCCCCACCACCAGAGCTGTCTGCCTGTTCTCTACCTATGAGTCTGACTCTATTTTGCTTGTTTTAATTCTTTTTTAAAATTTTTTAAATTTTTAATTAAATCTTTATTGTTCAGATTATTACAGTTGTTCCTCTTTTCCCCCCATAGCTCCCCTCCACCCTGTTCCCACCCCACCCTCTGCCTTACCCCCTCCCCCACTGTCCTCATCCATAGGTGTATGATTTTTGTCCAGTCTCTTCCCACACCCCCACACCCCTTTCCCCCCGAGAATAGTCAGTCCATTCCCTTTCTATGCCCCTGATTCTATTATATTCACCAGTTTATTCTGTTCATCAGATTTTTTATTCACTTGATTTTTAGATTCACTTGTTGATAGATGTGTATTTGTTGTTCATAATTTTTATCTTTACCTTTTTCTCTTTCTTCCTCTTCTTAAAGGATACCTTTCAGCATTTCATATAATACTGGTTTGGTGGTGATGAACTCCTTTAGCTTTTTCTTATCTGTGAAGCTGTTTATCTGACCTTCAATTCTAAATGATAGCTTTGCTGGGTAGAGTAATCTTGGTTGTAGGTTCTTACTATTCATCACTTTGAATATTTCTTGCCACTCCCTTCTGGCCTGTATAGTTTCTGTTGAGAAATCAGCTGACAGTCATATGGGTACTCCCTTGTAGGTAACTGAGTTTCTTTCTCTTGCTGCTTTTAAGATTCTCTCTTTGTCTTTTGCCCTTGGCATTTTAATTATGATGTGTCTTCATGTGGTCCTCTTTGGATTCCTTTTGTTTGGGGTTCTCTGCGCTTCCTGGACTTGTAAGTCTATTTCTTTCACCAGGTAGGGGAAGTTTTCTGTCATTATTTCTTCAAATAGGTTTTCAATATCTTGCTCTCTCTCTTCTTCTGGCACCCCCATAATTTGGATGTTAGTACACTTGAAGTTGTCCCAGAGGCTCCTTACACTATCTTCATATTTTTGGATTCTTTTTTCTTTTTGTTTTTCCGGTTGGGTGTTTTTTGCTTCTTCGTATTTCAAATCTTTGACTTGATTCTTGCGATCCTCTAGTCTGCTGTTGGAACTCTGTATAATATTCTTTATTTCAGTCAGTGTATGCTTAATTTATAGTTGGTCCTTTTTCATAACCTCGAGGGTCTCACTAGATTTCTTAGGGTCTCACTAAATTTATCAGCGGTTTCTAGAAAATTCTTGAAAAACCTTATAAGTGTGGTTTTGAACTCTATATCCTGTAGTTTGCTTTCCTCCATTTCTGTCATTTGTGACCTGTTTCTTTGTCTCCGCATTTTTTATGCTTCCCTGTGTTGATAGAGTGGTTTTCTGTGCTAGGTGTCCTATAGGGCCCAGTGGCTCAGCCTCCCCAGTTACCTGAGGTGGACACTCTTGGTGCACCCCTTTGTGGGCTTTGTGGACAGTCTTGTTGTAGTTAAGCCTTGATTGTTGTAGGTATCACTGGGAGGAATTGACCTCCAGGCCAATTGGCTGTGAGAATCAGCTGTGTCTGCAGTGGGAGAATTTCTGTGCTGGAGACACCCTTCTGGGTCAAGACTTGCTTCAGTGGGGCTTTGGTGCTCACTGAGTCTGCCCCTGAGTGTGTCCCTTATGGATCTGAGGAGTTGTAATCTGAATGGTCCCACTCTGACCACTGGGTACACTGGCACTTGGATCTCTAAGGAGGTGCTAATTTAGCCTCTGCCTGAGGCTACCCAGCAGGAGCTATGGAGAGATCTGCAGATTCCTCTTCTTTGTTTGGGGTTTGGAGGTGCCCAGATGAGGCCCAGCTGTAAAGCAATGCAAGCTACTGTGGGGCCTTGGGTCTTCTTTTGGAAGTTCTGGGTCTCTGTGACCCAGCTGCAGTTTGTTAGGTAATTTTCAGATTGCAAAGGGCCAGGCCTTTCATATGCAAAAGCCTCTGCACACAGCTTGGGTGGGGCGGGGTCTCAGGGGATCAATAGGGCAGAGCAAGCAGCTATGGCTGGTCCTCAGTCCTACCCTAAGAGGCCCCGCATCTCAGTGTCCCGGTAATCGCTGCAAGCACCTCTGAGAGAATGCTGCCCTCGAGTTCCGCCCGATGCCAGACAGTCCAGTTTCTCCCTGTATGAGTCCTGGGTCCCCAGAGACTCGCCCGGAACTGGAGTTCAGAGCAGTCGGGAGCTTGAGACTCCCTCCCGATTGAAAAAGGCAACAGCGTCCTCAGTTGCCAGCCCTTTCCATGTGCACCTCCGTACCTCTGCACTTTACTTCTGCACCTCCTCTGAGTCTCAGTGTGCTTTTCTCTTTCCTTCTAGTTGTAGAATTTCCACTCAGCCAGCCTTCCTGTGGTTCTGGATGATGTCCATTTTGTCTTTTAGTTGTGTTTTTGAAGTGGTTGTGCGAGGCAGCAATTTCCGGTGTTTGCCTATGCCGCCATCTTGGTTTCCTTTATCTCTCGCTTGTTTTAATTCTTGAGTTACCTTGTTTTGATTGGGTAAATGCAGTAGTCCAGCCATTATACTAGTAGTTTCTGCTTACAAGTCTGGTTGACAGTTGTTGAAATACCCAAACTACACAGGACTTCACTTGCTCATTAAAGGAATGATCAGAGAACATGATTTAAAAATTCTCCATTGGACAATGGAGATTAAATGGATTATACTCTTCAATGGGAATAAAATATAGTGCGATTTACTATAGAGGTATATGTGCCCTGAGGATAATAAAGAAATAGTGATGTTCCTAAAACTTCAGTGCCTACATCTGACACTGTAGGAATTCCAATTCCTCATGCTTTTTGTCAAGGAATTTGGTAATTCCTTGTTTGTTATAGTTCTGCCATCTAGTTAAATCTCATTGTCCTGAGCAGGTTTCAAGACTTGCATTTCCTTTAGCACATATTCAACTAGACTACAGCTTCACAACAAGTGCCTTAGCCCTGACCTCAAATCTCAACATGTTGTCCAATATGCTGTTGGCAGTGCCCTGGGTGGGATGGACAATGGGCCTCCCAAAGACAAGTATCCTGTGCTTCCAGATGCAAGATTCACAATGAAAGCCAGAAGTCAAACCATCTGATGTGGGAGGCCCAGAGGAGCGTGCATTGATGAGAAGGCCACTGAGACTCCTCGCTTAAAAGTGCTCTGGTATAAATTCACACAAGCCACAGTGCACCCACACTACGCCAACTGCTTGTCTAGGCCCTGAAAATATAGCAAAGGGTTACCTTTAAGATTGGAGGAGCCCAGCCGGCATGGGTCAGTGGTTGAGTGTCGATCTATGAACCAGAAGGTCACGGTTTGATTCCTGATCAAGGCACATGCTTGGGTTGTGGGCTTGATCCCCAGTGGGAGAGTGTGCAGAAGGCAGCCAATCAATGATTCTCTCTCATCATTGATGTTATTATCTCTCTCTCTCCCTTCCTTTCTGAAATAAATACAAAATATATATATATTTTAAAAAGAAAATAGGGGGAGTTGCAGACTTGCTACTGGCAAGAGTGAAGCAAGCAGGTGAGTAAAACTATCCTGATATGGGAGCATATTTCTGTGGGACTTTAGTCATGATAAATGTGTCAACACAGGAATCAGACTCCTGGGGGGTTCCAGATCTCCTGACAGGACTGCCAACCATTCCTGAGCAATAATGTTGGTGTTCTCTGAGGTGGTGGGCTGGGATGCCTGCCTTCTGATGTGTTTGGGTGAGTTGCTGAACAAGCGAAGAAGTTGAATGATTACGCGAGAAATAAGGGATTCTTGGTTAAACTGAAGACTTCATTTGGGAACCAAAAATCTTAACAAATCTCTTGGACCTTAAGCCACATATTTTCCCTGAAAAGTATGCATTTTTTTCCCAGCAACATTTTGTTGAGGGTTATGTTACTGAGGAATGAACTGGATGGGTATGTGGAACTTATTTAATGGCTTCTTGTACCAGAAAACTGAAGACCTGCAGGAGATTAAAAACCAACTCTTGTTATAACTTTTTAAAAGATTGTGAAATTGTCAAAATGCACATGAATCAAGTTTTAAAATGCTGTATGATGGGTGGAGAGGCTGTCCATTGTACCATTTCTTTCTTTGAATTCTCAGGCATGGTATGGCAGTGCAAGAACTCTTGTAACATGAACAAAGTCAATAAAAAGTGACTAAGGGAAAAAAAAAAAGATTAGGAGGAAACAAAACAGCACTTGTAATTTGAATAGAAAACTTCTCCAATTAAAAAAAAAGTAAAACATTGAAATGATAATAAAATCAGCTGAAATAATTTTCTTTCTTTCTTTTGCCCATGAAAGTAGGATTGTAACAATGTCCACTTTATGTAATAAAAGCGAAAGCTCCATATATGTCAGCTTCTATAAAAAAGGTAAACACTAGCCTTCATGGCTTTGACATTCTGAATAAGGAGGGTGAAAGTAATAACATAGATTTACACAGATTTTAAAGTAAGAAATTTCTAGATAATTGATTTAGCTTTTTACAGGCCTTTAATTTATAACCTCACTTGTGACTCCATAGAAAAGCTGATTTAAAAATTAAGACATCTTTTAATTAGGATAGATCATTAAGCAAGACCATCTGTATTTGATTCATTGTTCCATATTTTACCCTAATCCCAGAAATATGTATGTTATAGTATGTCAATATGTGTGTTAAAGTAACTATTTATTAATTTTTCACTGTCAATAGTATATAACCCAAATTTGTCTACATTTATGATTTCAAGACCTAAAAAAAAAAAAGTATCAGAAGCAACGAGGTAGGGTGTATGGAAAGGAACAAAAAGCCGTCTTCCCATTCCTGCACAACAGCACCTTTCCAAGACGACGGAGAAACAAACACCCAAAGAGACTTAAATTAAAAAAACCCAATTACAAACATTTATACTTAAACAAGCTGTCTTTCAAGCACAAGGGCAAAGAAAGCGATCCTTTGATATGCATTGTCTCAGAAAGTATCATGCCCCGAGTTCTAGTCTGGAAAACTCTGAGATGATTTAGAATTAAGAAATCAAAAATATTGAAGGAGTAATGGAAAAGAACTTGCACAGTTTTTCTTACTTCACCTGGATTCCCTTCATTAATCCAATTGAAAATGTGATATCAGGTGAATTCTGCAATTTTGGAAAAGTCTTAATCCATAATGATTCCCTAATCTTTCTTCCTTTTCCTTTTTTACATTAGCTGAACATGAATGCTTATTTGCAAATCTGTACCTGTCAATTTACATAGAACCATGTTTATTGATAACATAAAATAATATCAGTTATTCTCTAGTTATCACTTGTTTAAAAAGGATGAACAACTTCTGGTTAATGATTATATTTGTTTCTCTCTGAACCTTGCACAAATTTTACTAACATAAAAATAAAGGAATAATATATGATATAAACCCACCAGAAGAAAATAATGTGAAAAGAAATTATTGATGAGGTGAGGTCAAAACATTTGGAAGAAGGAAAACAGATGGATGAATCCTGGGAAGGCTCAGGAATACACCAGGTATCTAAAAAGATGTAACAGGAGGAAAGATGAGGTGAGAGGCTAGCACACACAAAACAAGCAAGGAAGCAAAGAGGAACTTGATATGTTTGACTCTATTGCTGTTTTTTACTTCAGTGGTACAGTTTAATTTTTAAAAAATATATTTTATTGATTTTTTACAGAGAGGAAGGAATAGGGATAGAGAGTTAGAAATATCGATCATCTGCCTCCTGCACATTCCCTACTGGGATGTGCCCACAACCACGGTACATGCCCTTAACCGGAGTAGAACCTGGGACCCTTGAGTGTGCAGGCCGATGCTCTATCCACTGAGCCAAACCAGTTAGGGCTGACAGTTTAATTTTTAATATTAAAATTTTTGGAGGTAAATAATGTAAGATATACAGAAAGTAAAGAAAACATAACAACAACAAAACCAGACAATAATTAACCCTGGAAAGCAAAGTTATAGAAGAAAGGAAATGCAAACACAATAAATTATATATTTATCTATAAACAACATTTATATAGACACAGCAATATAAGTATTTTATGTTGATTTCACCAAAAATTGTGATATAATAATATTTGGAGGGTGGGAGGGGGAGTGGAGAGTGCTAAGTACTCATCATCTAGAGTTGGGAGGTAATAAGTATTGTCTTAAGTCAATAACGATGACCAGCTGGTATGGTGCAGTGGTTGAGCTTCAACCTATGAACTAGGAGGTCAGGGTTCCATTCCTGGTCAGGGCACATGCCCAGGTTGTAGACTCAATTCCCAGAGTGGGGTGTGCAGGAGGCAGCTGATCGATGATTCTCTTTCATCATTGATGTTTCTATCTCTCTCACCCTCTCCTTTCCTCTCTGAAATCAATAAAAAATATTTTTAAAAAATCAATAATGATGAATGGCACTAAAAGCATTAAGAAACATGACAGGAGAGTCTAGAAGACAAAGCTAAAAGAGCTGAAAGTGCTCATCTCTGGGAAGATGGACCAGGACAATTGGATCCACTAAGGAGAGGTAGAGCAGAGGACTCCTGTGTTTATATCTGTCTTTTAAAATTATATGCATATACTACTTTGATTAAAAAATAAGATAAAAATGGCTAACTTATTTACTAAGTTGTGAGCCACACTAAAAGAGTTATTATATGCAAGCCCCTTTTCTCTCTTCCATAAAATAGAGCCATGTATAGCAATAGTGGTCATTTTTTATTGCTAGGAAGCTTGAGTTATGATTTTCCACATCTTTAAAACTCATATTGATTTCCTGAGTCATTTTTTTTAAATTGGGAAAAACGAATAAACCATCCAGTGGTAAATATTATCTGTCATCTAAGACAAATGAGCATTTCTTTGTTAATCATGCTTAAAACACAAATATAAATAGCTTTACCTCAACAACATAAAACAAATACTTGATGCATACTGAAAAATAGAAATAGTATCACAATGAGATTTCCATTTTTTCCTTCCTTCCTTCTCTTTCCTTTTTATTTTATACTTCTTTATTTTTCCATTTTAAAAATGACCATTCCTCTTATAATGAAAAACACATATATGTTTAAAGTTCAATTTAAAATAAAATGTAAAAATACATTATATACATAATGTCTTATACAAAGTTTTATTTATCTATATCTATCTATCTATATCTATATTTATATCTATATCTATATATACTATATATATCTATATCTCTATCTTTATCCATAATATACACACACATAAGAGAAAGACAATGATAATACTTTAAATTTTAATGATGATTATCTTCTCTGGTAGGATAAGAACCTTTCTTCTCCTTTCTAATTTTATATATTTTCACACTTCAGTAACATTTCAGTTTTTCTAAGTTTTCAGTGAAGTAAATAACTTTTTTCCTTGAGTACAATATTAGTAGCTTCTTTCATTGTAACCCAAACTACTTGAAGCAGGCAGTGAAGGTCTGTGAAGGGGGCTACTGCAGGTAGCCAATAGCAAACATATTTGGGAATAATGCTATGAGGGGAATTGTGGTAATTCCCACAACTATAATTCTCCTCTTGCCCTTGTGTGGCATGCTTTCAGTTTGGATGGGATTTATAGCATCTCCAGCTTCAGGGACTGGCCCTGCTGTGTTAAACTGACTAGGTGATCCCATCTCCTTTAGCACTGCATTGGTTCAGGAACACACTACCTCAGGGCTAAGCCAGTCAATGATTGGCATTCCCTGCTCATAGTCATTAGCTCCCGGGTGGTCAAATCTCCTTAGGGATGGAATTTTGTTTCTAGTTTCAGGAACAGCATTCTCTCTCACTATGTGGATCCTGGCAGCCACTTTGAGAAACTAGCCCAGAGGCCAAACCAAAACCCAGAGGGTAGAACAGAAAGAATCATAGAGCCAGAGTCCTGCCTCAGCAATAGCTGATGCCCACCACTGATCTAGACTTCTCGCTTACCTGAAACAACAGGTCATCTTTATTTTTAACACAGAGGTGTCAAACTTTGCAAACCAAAGTATCTTACTTAGGAAGAGAGATTGTTAAGTGTTTCTTATGTCAGACATATTATACATGTTATCTCATTTAATATACACAAAACAATGCTGTTATATTTTATTATTTTAAAATCAGAAAACTATTGATAGTGATGTTGCTAAATTACCCCAAGTCAAAACGTAGCAATAGTTTTACTAATTTATATTTTATTAAGAACATTTTTTAAAAGCCTGATGTTTTGTCACAACAGTTTCCTAAAAGGAATACCATTCTAGTAAAACAACTTCAGATAGCCATCATCTGAGAACAAAAGACAGTCTCTCTCAAGAAAGACCTGATGCCATCATTACATGGGCATTTTTCATGTGTACAGGTGAAAGCTCCATCATTGCTGGGCCAGCTACACAAACGTTATGTTCTGATTCGGCAGGACTTCAAATTTTTTCCCCCCAAAATACTCCAGGTAATTCTGAGTAGTCACGATGTGGAACTAAACCACCCTTCTGGGAGACATAGGTATGCTTCAACTGGAACAGATCCTGCTTCTCTTTGCCCTTCAGACTATACTCCTCAGCCTGGCAGATCCATGAATCATGGATCTTCTGGCCCTCAGTTCCTAATAACTACTGAGGATATTTTTCCATTGATTTTTAGAGAGAGTGGAAAGGAGAGACACACAGAGAGAAACATTGATGACAGAGAGAAACATCAATTGGCTGCCTCCCACACACCGACAATCTAGGTACATGCCCTTACGTACATGCCCTTGACAGGGATCGAACCTGTGACCCTGCAGTCCCCAGGCCGACGCTGTATCCATTGAGCAAAACTGGCTAGGGCAACTACTGCTTTCTTAGAACTACCCAGAGAAGAAAGAAAGACATCTCTATGATCCATTAACTACAAATTCACACAAAGGAAACATTGACATGACTTCCCAAAGACCTCACTCCTCAGATACCCTAGAAAGTGAGCAGTAACTCAACCTGATTCAAAATAATTTATAATTCCAACCCTCATTAATAATTTTATCTGACTTTATTATATTCTTTGGAGGTGGGGATAAGATTAAATCACATTTTGAAAATAAATTAGATGATTCCTGTGGTCTGATGAGAATGGTGATGATAATACGACCCAGGCCACTAAAGAACTGATCAATATTTGACACTCTCTATGTTTTTCCCCCCAGTTTCCAAGATCAAAGACTTATTATGTTCATTGCTAGAGCTTGGTTATTGTTCAATTTCCCTCTTTCTCTTATTTTTTCTCTCTGCTCTTTCCTCCCTCCTTTGTACCTTGTTACTACTATGGACATTTGGGGCACCCACCCATCCCTGCCTCTGCTAACCTTCTCAAAGTAAACTCTGGTTATGATGGTCTGTGAATACCCAATAAGGTACATTCCTGTTGGGCAACTTTTGGCTCAGATACTCATCATTAGGTCTAATCTATATATATAAAAGCCTAAGTAACCAAACAACTGAACAACTGGTCAACCGGTCACTATGATGCGCACTGACCACCAGGGGACAGATGCTCAATGCACAGGACCAGGCTCCCTCCTGTCTGGATCAGGCCTGCAGGGATCCGGCCAAAACCAGCTATCCAGCATCCCCCGAAGGGTTCCGGATTGCAAAAGGGCACAGGCCAGGCCCAGGTACCCCACAGGTGCACAAATCTGTGCACTGGGCCTCTAGTAAATAATGATCAAGGTAGCAGGGCTGACTTCACTCCAAGCACTCAAGCTTCTTTTCTGTAAAGGTTTTAGCAGAGAAAGTATAGTTGGCAAGTCCTCTAAGGCGCCATGAGTAAGATCTGGTTTAGCAAACAAGTGAGAGACCCCCAAGCAAGATTTAGCTAGGGAGAGAGTGAGAAAAAAAAAAATCCTAAGTAATGACTGCTCTCACCTTTCTTCTTTAAAATAGAGAAATGACAGCATTGTCCTTGAAATGTTTAGATTTTCTCAACCACTATGGAGGGAAAGCCCAATCTGGTATTTATTTTCAACTTTAATCATCTCAGAATGTATGCCTGAAGGTGTGAGAACTTGATTTCCTGCTTCCTCCACACTGCCTTCATGACATGGCTCCTGTCAACCTTTGCAGTGATTTCCCTCACTACTCTACAAATGTCTATTGCATTTCTCTCGTTGTTCCATATACATGTAGAGTGACTTTCAGTGCCTTTCAGCCTTTCCAGACTCTATCTCCAGGCACCTTCTACTTGAATTCAAGATTCAATATAAGCATGATCTCCTCCATGAAGCCTCATGAATGTTCTTGGCAGCCTTCTGTGGGAGGCACTATTCCTTGCCAACGTAAAGCCATTCCCCTTTTTATTCTCTCAAATGAAGCCCCTAATTTGTTCAGAAATCAAACAATCCCTGGTTTTCAGGAAAGATGGCTCCAATAACTGGTCTAAGTATTGTCATGGGACAAACTTGTAGCTAATAAGCTGTAATGAGAAGTCTGTTGAAGGGTTTCAAGGTAGAATTTTCTCTCCTTGATAAGAGGATAGGGTACAAGGAGAAACTCACTTACCTGTACCACCTCCTTCTTGCTGCACTTGAACAGTGTTTTTGCTAGGACAAGTGTGCCAGAACATTTTTGTGCTGCAGTCATCATTTGACTTTGAGGGGAAGGCCAGCAGAATTTCAGAGATGGCAGCCTAAATGTCACTGATCCACTGAACCCAACTTTGTTGAAACCACTGTTAGTTGGTTCTCTTGTTGCTTGCAGCTGAAAGCACTCCTAACTGTTATGTCCTCTGTGAATAAACACAGTCATGGAAGTGTCCCTGTCATCTCATAACCTGAGAATGAAAACATCTTCACTCTTAAGCAGTACTATATCATTGACAACAGGAAAGCAACTGCAATTAATTGGGTATATTTGGATACATACTGATAAAAATAAGGCAGCTACCCTGGCAAAAAATATATCATGCTATCACTGGGTGGCAAAGTTTAATATAAATCCATCTTGACCAGGAAAACTGTCTTCACAGTGTGCTTGAATATAAAAACACAAGGAGGAAATTTTTCAGCTGAGTAGAAATAAGAATAATTCCTGGTCTAATGATTTTCGAAGTCTCCCGATAAGAAGACCAAACCTCACATTATAGGAGCCAAAAATCATCTATCATCAGCTATATATGTTTCTTGGTCTATATTATTTCTGTCCCAGACACTGGAAGTCTGGACTTCTCCCAGAGAAGAGAACTGTCATCCCGTCACATGATTGCATTTGGCAAGTCTTACCAAGAAACTTTGGCAGATTCTTAGAACAGGGCTAACATATGTTTTATATATGTGTGGGTAGGTGTATATATAGCCATCCATCTACATACATATATGTATACTTATTTATTTATAAGCCTCAGTTAAAGTTAGAAAAATTAATTTAGATGAATATGTATGTCACAGAAATTAGTACTAGTTTTAGAAGAATTAGTATAACCCTAAAAGAAATCATTCTGATTTTTTTAAAAGTAAAAATGCCAATGCAAATTTTAAAAGTAGAACATCATGCTAGTTAATAACTTTCATCTTTAGGTTATTGCTCATTTATGTCAATGATTCATTCACTCATTCAACAAGTCTTTATGGAGCCAACTACAGAGACAGATAAGACACAAAAATGAAGTCCTTTCCCTTGAGAATCCTATGGTCTGGTAGTAGACAGAAAAAAAACACAGAAAATAGTTCATTCAATAATTTAAAAATCACATTAAGGGCCTTTTACATATGTCATATGTGAGAGGTGAAAAGACAAAGAAGTTTCCTGCTTTCATAGAGCTAATGTAATATTGAGGGGAGAAAGACAGTACACATTCACAATCAACAAATATGCATATAACTGAGTGATAAATGCAATATGGAGACTTCAAAGAGAATGATATGATAATGAGTAACTATGAAATTTTTAAAATGGATGGCTGGAAAGACTCCTCTGAGAAAACATTTTAGTGGAGACCCAAGAGGCCACTGGGAGAGGGTATTTTGCCACTGTGTGTTGCTATTGTTGCAGTTTTAATTGTGGTGTGTGTGTGTGTGTGTGTGTGTGTGTGTGTGTGTATGTGTAAGAAAGGAGTTACTAGAGGTGGTTTATGATAATGAGAGTAATTGAGTAGACAAATGATGATTTAGGAGAGGATGAGGAGATAATTGAGAAACCACACCCATGAGAGGTGAGGGAGAATGGAATCCAGAGTGAAAATAGAGGGGCAACAGAGACACTTGATCTATAATAAAACAAGGCAGTCAGAGAACAGGTATAGAGTGAGGGGGTGGGGTGGACAATTTTAGATTGGAAAGGTGAGGAAATTCTTATTGAATTACTTCCATTTTCTCAATGAATTATGAAACAATGTCATAAGCAGAGAGTAAAATGGGTTAGGAGATACAAAGAGCAAAGACAGGATGTGAAGTGTCATTTTGGAAAGTGGGAATGCAAAAGTCCTATAGAAGTAATAAGATTGCTCTTGACTTCTGTGATGATTAATTTTATGTCAACTTGACTGGGCCATGAGGTGCCCAACTATTTAGTTAAACGTTATGCTAGATGTGTCTGGGAGGGTGTTTCTGGCTGAGATTAACATTTGGCCCGGGGCAGGGGGCCAGGGTAGGCTAGAAGAGGCCAATGGGGGAAAAGGGAGACATATGTAATACTTTCAATAATACAGGTTTTAAAAAAACACACCAAAAACATTTGAATCTGTAGGTTGAATGAAGCAGACTGTCCTCCCCAGTGTGGGTGGGCTTCATCCAATCCATCGAAGGCCTGCATAGAACAAAAGGCTGAGAAAGGGAAAATTCCCTCTCTCTGCCTGACTCTCTTGGAGCTGTGACATGCATCTTTTCCTGCCTTCAGACTAGGTCTTGTACTGGACCTTACACCATTGGTTTTCTTGGTTCAGCCGACTGGACACAGACTGGAACTATACCATCCACTCTTCTGGGTCTCCAGCTTGGTGACTGCAGATCTTAAGACTTCTCAGACTCCATAACTGCATGAACTAATTCTTTATAATACTTCTATCTATCTATCTATCTATCTATCTATCTATCTATCTATCTATCATCTATCTATCATTTATCTCCTATTGGTATGTTTCTCTGAAAAACCTGACTAATGCAACTATCCAATTGAAATGTATAGTCAGAATTTGAAGTGTTCTTGGCCAGCATAGTTATTGTGTCCTCATCAATATTTGTTTGTTTTGGTGCACTGAGCCAAACCGGTTAGGGCTAATTCTTTATAATACTTCTATCTATCTATCTATCTATCTATCTATCTATCTATCTATCTATCTATCATCTATCTATCTATCATTTATCTCCTATTGGTATGTTTCTCTGAAAACCCTGCCTAAGGCAACTATCCAATTGAAATGTATAGAC
>NW_005871137.1:1284284-1285437 GCF_000147115.1 Myotis lucifugus
AAAGTATGACCCTATAAGAAAGTGGCTGCGGGTGGGTGAAGAAAAACATTATTCTATTGTAAGGTGGGAAGGTCCAGAAACGGAGAGTCTAAGGTACGAGGTGTATCATCCATACAGGTATTTAAAGCAGCAAGAAGGAAGTCTGTGAGAATAATGGCAGAATAACAAAAAGACAATAAGGTGGGTGCTAACATTATCAAAAAAAGAAGGCAACTGAGTTCTCTAGATGACAACAACAGGAAAATAATAGATGACAAAGTCTGATGACACAAACTTCAAAGAGCTGGGATTTTGGAAGGATGAGGGAAGAGAATAGATTTGGAAGTGGCACTGAAGAGCAAGGTGAACACCCACTCCAGGATCAGGCCTGTCACGTTAGGTAGGATGTGAAAGAAAAATGGCCTACACTGACTATGATGCAACAGAAGTGATTTCAAGAGGGCACATCCAGGTTTTACTCAGAGTAAGAGAACAAAGGGAACATTCAGAGATGAAGTTAAGGATGCAAACACATTTGCTAATGATGAACTGTTAGATTCAAGTGGCAGGGTGCAAGGGCTTGGGTGGGCAGCAGAAGCGAAAGAGCAGGTCACGTCACAGCCGGTTTGGCTCAGTGGATAGAGCGTCGGCCTGCGGACTCAAGGGTCCCGGGTTTGATTCCAGTCAAGGGCATGTACCTTGGTTGCGGGCACATCCCCAGTGGGGAGTGTGCAGGAGGCAGCTGATCGATGTTTCTCTCTCATTGATGTTTCTAGCTCTCTATCCCTCTCCCTTCCTCTCTGTAAAAAATCAATAAAATATATTTAAAATATATATATATACATTTAAAAGAAAGAAAGAAAGAAAGAAAGAAAGAAAGAAAGAAAGAAAGAAAGAAAGAAAGAAAGGAAGAAAGAAAGAAAGAAAGAAAGAAAGAAAGAAAGAAAGAAAGAAAGAAAGAAAGAAAGAAGAAGGAAGGAAGGAAGAGCAGGTCACAGGAGTGGATGTGCAGGTCAGTATGAGGATGAATGTCCAGGCTACGGGTCAGCAAACTTTTTCTAAAAAGTGCCATATAGTAAATATGTCACATTTGGCAGGCCAGATGGCCTCGGTCACAACTACTGAACTTTGCCTGTTTAGTGCGAAAGGAGCCATAGACATACGTAAAGAAATG
>NW_005871137.1:1285540-1287420 GCF_000147115.1 Myotis lucifugus
ATACGGAATGGTAAATGGATCTCCTTTACCTGGAGCTAGAGGCTTAGGACTACCTCTTCTGTAGGATGCTCAGTGTTGCTGACTTAGTGAGTTGACTCCAATTCAAGAGGAAAGGGAAAGGCAGGACTTCATTTAAGTCAGTGGTTCTCAACCTTCCTAATGCCGCGACCCTTTAATACAGTTCCTCATATTGTGGTGACCCCCAACCATAAAATTATTTTTGTTGCTACTTCATAACTGTAATGTTGCTACTGTAATGAATCATAATGTAAATATCTGATATGCAGGATGTATTTTCATTGTTACAAAGTGAACATAATTAAAGCATAGTAATTAATCACAAAATGGTATGTAATTATATATGTGTTTTCCGATGGTCTTAGGCGACCCCTGTGAAAGGGTCGTTCGACCCCCAAAGGGGTCGCGACCCACAGGTTGAGAACCGCTGTTTTAAGTGGAAACACATTGAGCTTCTAAAGAAAGAAGACGCAAGCCCTGGTAAATATGGAAATGGGCAAGGTTTTCTTACTCCACTCATATCTACATCCAAAAACTCAGTCACATTGGGTATCTCCAGTTTTAAAAATTGCCCTAGCCAGTTTGACTCAGAGGGTAGAGCATTGGCCTGCAGACTGAAGGGTCCCGAGTTTGACTCCGATCAAGGGCACATGCCAGGGTTGCTGGCTCGATCCCCAGTAGGGGGCGTGCAGGAGGCAGCCGATCAATGATTCTTTCTCATCATTGATGTTTCTATCTCTCTCTCCTTCTCCCTTCCTCTCTGAAATCAATAAAAATATATTTAAAAAATTATTTAACAGGTTCCAATCAAACAGGCTTTTAGATTTTGTTGGACATCAATTTGTCTATCTGAGGTAATAGTGTCTTGTATCAGATTCATTAAGAGTCACTCATCAATCACTCACTATGAGAGCAACTTGAACTCAGTATGTATAATAATAAAAGCATAATATGCTAATTAGACCTGATGTCCTTCCAGACGTCCTCCTGGACAACCTTCCAGACAAAGCCAGGGCTGTGAGGGAAGCCTGGGTCCCAAGTGCCAGAGGGA
Source organism: Myotis lucifugus (assembly GCF_000147115.1). Classification (NCBI taxonomy): domain Eukaryota; kingdom Metazoa; phylum Chordata; class Mammalia; order Chiroptera; family Vespertilionidae; genus Myotis; species Myotis lucifugus. Next base: position 1,286,610 of record NW_005871137.1, read on the forward strand.
AGCTGGTGCCGGCAGTCGGGGGAAGGAAAGCCTATTCTTGCATGAATTTTGTGCATCAGGCCTCTAGTATAGAAATAATTTTAAAAGATCCCTGGGTTGAGTTCACTGCAAATTCTAAGTAAACACTGTACCCACAAATGATCTCTTCGATGCTAATTTTTAGTGATTCTTGAACAGGTTTTCACCCTCATTTCTAAAAGATTTTTAACTCCCACACCTAAATACACCCTGCAGAATTGGACCAAACATCATTGATGCTACTGTTGATTTGTTGATATTATTAAAACATTCCCTAAATGTTTAAATTATTCCCTGATAATAGACCAGGTAGCACTTAGGGAGGTATTAACTCTTTAAGACCCCTGGAGTATACTTGGGTATATTTTGCTAGTAATCTGAAGGTGTTTAATCTGCTCCTTGATAGTAAATTAGGCCCTGGGATACTGATTTATTGCTTATAACATGTGAGGTTTCTGTTATACTGATGACAAAGAGATGGGTCTTTTAAGAGAATGCTTCATTTGATCGTACTGAAGAAACACACAAAAAATGGTTTGATTCAATGAAAATATATAGTGTGGAAATCCATCATCTTTTTTCTTCATTCAAACAACTTCTTCCTTATAATAAATATATATTATAATTAAAGACATTTCCTGGTGGATTGAACAAAATTGAACACTCATTTATCAATTATTATATGCAGTCTTGGGGAAACAAAGTTGAACAAAGCTTGATAACTTATATATCCTTGGTTTATATAGGTTTATATATCCTTTGATATATATATATATATATATATATATATATA
>NW_005871137.1:1287606-1295956 GCF_000147115.1 Myotis lucifugus
AATCACATACATAATAATAGTAGCTCACATTTATTAAAGCCCTACTATTACTCAACATTAATTTAATAATTTTACATGCATGGATTAATTTGCTTCTTACAACAACCCTATGAGGTGGGTACAAGTGTTCCATCTTAAATACAGTGGTGGGCAAAAGTAGGTTTACAAATAAATAATACAATAATTAATGAATAATAATACAAGAATAAACTCTGTGTTTTGTGTACTCACAACTGTAAACCTACTTTTGTCCACCCTGTACAAGCGAATTGTGACTAACAGCTAGTAAGTGGCAGAGTTGAGTTTCAAAACCAGATCCATTTGACCACAAAACCCTTGATCTTATCTGCATCTCATTATGCTTCAGAAACACACATTTTAAGCTGGATAGAATCAATAAGTAAAAGTTGGTTATTATAGGATACTAGAGGCCTGATGCATGAAATTCGTGCAAGAGTAGGCCTTCCTTCCCCCGGCTGCCGGCACCGGCTTCCCTCTCGCACCCAGGACCCAGGCTTCCCTCGCAGCTTCAGCTTCATCCAAAAGGTCATCAGGAAGGATGTCTGGTCTAATTAGCATATTATGCTTTTATTATTATAGATGGATTTTTGCCACTCTTGATAGACAGAAAGATGTGACATTTCAAGTGTTGGCCACAGGTCTTTAAGAATTCCTCTTGCCTTAGCTGGTTTGGTTCAGTGGATAGAGCATAGGCCTACAGACTGAATAGTCCCAGGTTTGATTCTGGTCAAGGGCAGTCCTGGGTTTGATTCCATTCAAGGGGTCCATCCCCAGTAGGGGGTGTGCAGGAGGCAGCCAATCAATGATTCTCTCTCATCATTGATGTTTCTATCTCTCTCTCCCTCTTCCTTCCTCTCTGAAATCAATACAAAAATATTTTTTTTAAAAAAGAGTTCCTCTTGCCCTAGCCCATTTGGCTCAGTGGATAAAGCATCGGCTTGCAGACTGAAGGTCCCCAGTATGTTTCCAGTCAAGGGTACATGCCGAGGTTGCGGGCCCAATCCCCAGTAGAGGGTATGCAGGAGGCAGCCGATCAATGATTTTCTCTCATCATTAATGTTTCTATCTCTCTCCCTCTCCTTCCTCTCTCAAATCAATAAAAATATCTTATATAATAAAAAGGCTAATATGCAAATAGACTGAACAGTGGAAAAAACAAACCACCAGTCGCTATGATGTGCACTGACCACCGGGGCGCACGTGGAACATGGCAGGCATTAGCAGCCCGCAGCAGAGCGCAGAACATGGTGGGCGTTGGCCGCAGCAGGATGGTGGAGCAGGTGAGCGGGGATGCCAGACCAAGGCAGGGGCTAGGGCAGGGGTGGGCAAACTTTTTGACTCGAGGGCCACAATGGGTTCTTAAACTGGACCGGAGGCCGAAACAAAAGCATGGACGGATGTTTGTGTGAACTAATATAAATTCAAAGTAAACATCATTACATAAAAGGGTACGGCCTTTTTTTTTTTTTAGTTTTATTCATTTTCAAACGGGCCGGATCCCGCCCGAGGCTGTAGTTTGCCCACGGCTGCGCTAGTGGCTGTCATTGGGGTGAGCCTCTGGTGGTTACTAAAAATTCTTTGCTCCCGCATGCTGCAGTTCTGCCTGGTGCTCGCTCCTGCTGAGGGTGCCAGCCCTGCTCACATCCGCTGCTGGCCCTGATCCGGTGCCAGCCCTGATCGCTGGATGCTGTCAGTGGGTGTGAGAGGCGACTGACGGCCCTGATCGCCCCTGAAAGCTTCTCCACCTTCCCTTGCTCCTGAGGGGTGATCGGGGCAGCAGCTGCTGCTCGCTTCCACTGATGGTGCTGGCCCCACACTCACCCGCTGCTGGCGCCTGCCCCAATTGTTCTGCGCCATCAGTGGGTGCAAACAGGGCCAGCGCTGTCAGCACGTAGGAGTGGCAGCAGGAGTGGCAGCAGGAGTGGGGGCTGCAGTGGGAGGGGCTGGGCAGGGGCACGGAGGATGGGCCGAGACCCGCCCCTGTACCCACCACAGCCTCACAGCCCACAGTTCCTTTCAAGGTACACAAATTTGTGCACTGGGCCCCTAGTATTAAAAAATAAATAAATAAAATAAAAATCAATGGAAAAAGATCCTCTGGTGAGGATTAACAACAAAAATAAAGAAATAAAATCTTGCCAAAAATTAAAATAAAACCAATTCCTCTTAAAAAATGCAAATTTGTATACCTAGAAAGATAACATAATAAAAAATAAATATTTTCAAGTTCTTAACATGTATGTCTTTGTAAAATCTTAAAGGAATTGGACAAAGGACAGATAAATTTTGATAAAATTGTGTCTTGATAGGTATAAACTAAGGAAGGGGAAAGGTATGAATTAAGAGTAGGGGATAGATAGCAGGCAGCATCAAAGAACTGGGTATGTATGGTGGGGCTTGTAAGTGGGGACAAGATGGAAGAACATCTAAGACACTATTTTATAGCTAAATAATTTTGCACAAGGCCATTATTGCTGCTTCTAAAAAACTTTCAGTGGTACACCATTAAAAAGCATGATGATGACATTGATTTGTGTGAATTAAAAAATATTATAGCTGCTCTAAGCAATGACTGAGATACAATTTCTGTTGTTGAAGAGCTTATAGTAACCAAGGAAGCATATTTTTCCCTTTCCACCATTTTTTACATAACCTCAGAAGACTTTCATCCATGACCACTTGCAATATATGATTCTGAATTAGCCTTATACCCAGGACAGGGATGCTAATAGAATTGATTGCTAATTAGTTTTGTTGCTCTTTTTCATTGTTACATTTTTAAGTATGAGCCTTGTAGATACTATGACTCATTCACAAACCTTAACTGCAATTTTAGTTAAATATTTAGTTACCATCATTATAATGCTGCTAGAGACCCTGTGCACAAATTCATGCATGGTGGGGTCCGGCCGGCCCGCCCCAATAAGGGCCGATCGGGTGGGCCAGCAGGGGGGAGGGACTATGGGCAGTTGGTCGGCCTCGCCCCCTGGTTGAACTCCCGGTCGACGGGACAATTTGCATATTAGCCTTTTATTATACAGGATTAGTTATCAGGATGAAGATGCTCATAATAATAATAAACTGAAGTGGTTTTAGGGTTAGAAATGTGTCTAAAAATGATATCTTCATGATCTGCGTTTATCCTACATCAATAAATTTGCATCAAATTTGCTCAATTTACAAATCAAAAATAGATTTTTCTGTCAGCAAAGATCAGTCTTGTATCTGAAAATCAAGCACAGCTTGTACATCACCATTAACCATAAAGGCTCTGAAATCAGAACTTAGCTGCCAATTTTGTTGATGATGCATAAGATGAAATCGAGTACAGCTGGCTCTTCTGTCCTATGCTAGCTCTGCAGTACTGACATTAGTGAAAAATCTGTTTGTTTTCTGTTTCAGGAAATTAAATAGCTATGACTAAAATGAAGCAGAGGGAACAGATATATCTGGGTAATAAACAGGTGCCATTTTTATTTTTAAGTTTATTTTTTTCTTGCAGATTCACCTCAATTACTTGCAGCAGTTCTTTAATTTGGCCAATTAGCATGACCTTGAAAAGAGATGTGAAACTTCTTCAAAAGACCACTTAGCAGAGCCCATTTTTTGATAAATGGGGACCAAATAACAAATCATTTATAATTTTAAAATCCCTCATAAGTAAATATATTTTCTCAATGATTATTTCTTCTAATAAAGTGTCTGTAGGCAAATTGTATCTCTAAAAATCAGATTTATTTGCTCACATGTTAACTGCCTTTTCAGAATGGGTATTTTCTATGATTTAGGCCCAATTTTAATGCCTTAGTTGTGGATAAATAAACCAATTTCTAAATATTACCTCAAAATGAGGAAATGAGAGAATTTTCAGCAAGGCAACAGTAAGTTAATGAGTGGCATAAAACTAAATTTTGATTCCTAAGCCTATTGGAAGCTTGGTGAATCAAGGATATCATTATCCTCTTTTCCAGAAAAGCATGAAATATGCTGGGCCAGTGTGGAGTTAAGGCAAGAACTGAACACACATGCACATTAACTGTCACCACTTCAGAAAATACAGAGACAACAATCTTCAGGACATTTCTTTTTTTAAGACAGGGAAAGATGGGGAGGAAGAGAGGACTTAAACAACAACGTACTTTGGAAAATTGGAGGTAGATAAATTCTGACTGACTTAGCAGATCTCACAGTGGAAATAAGCTGATCATGGGGAAAGCTGAGACTCATCCCCAAGAATTTAACAGAAACCTCAAATGGTTTAAGATATGCTAGCACTGGGTAATTCTGGAACTGAAAGTGAAGGAGGGAAAGCCAGTGCTCAAAAAGAATGGGGTGGGAGCTAAAAGAAGAAGCAATTATCTCCTTTGATCTCCTTCCCAACTCCATATCAGAGAGAGAGAGAGAGAGAGAGAGAGAGAGAGAGAAACATAGATGTGAGAGAGACACAGTGATTGGTTGCCTACTGCATGCGCCCTGAGTGGGGCCAGGGATCAAACTTGCATCCCAGGTAGGTGCCCTTGATAGGGAGTGGAACCTGCAAACCACCCCTCGAGGTGGTCAGTCTGATGCTCTAACCACTGAAAAACACTGGCCAGGGCCCTTTTGAATGTTTTATCACAATTCAAAAATGAATAAATTACATTCCTTAAAAAATTATAACATAGTTTTAACCAATAAATACAACTTCTAGGAGTTTATACTAAAGAAATATTTGTGCCCTAGCCAGTTTGGCTAGGTGGATAGAGCGTCTGCTTGCAGACTGAAGGGTCCCAGGTTTGATTCCCGTCAAGGGCACATGCCTGAGTTTCGGGCTGGATCCCCAGTAGGGGGCGTGCAGGAGGCAACTGATCAATGATTTTCTCTCATCATTGATGTTTCTATCTCTCACTCCCTCTCCTTTCCTCTCTGAAATCAATAAAAATATATTAAAGAAAGAAATATTTGTCCACAAGTAAAATAATGTAAGTGTGGGAATATTTTGCATTAGCAAAGTTTGAAAACAACTTAAATGTCCATTCACTTGATACTTGTGAAGTAAATTATGCCTATCTTTGCAATGGAATAGTATGCAACCAGAAAAAATAATTTAAAACTCCTTTGCGTACTGATACAAAACGATCTCCAAAATAAGTTGTTAAGGGTTAAAAAATATATACTTTCTTAAATAAACATGTGTGCTTACATTTTATGACATTGGGTTAGCCTGGAAAGAAGTGGATGGCAGGAGAATGAGAAATTATACCTTTTGCATTTTTAGTCATTTGAATGTTACCTTTGAAAACCAAGTTGAATTACAATATTGAAAATATGGGGCATTTAAAAATAGCCTAGATTATTTTCATCTCGATTCTTTCTTGTTTCTCTATCGCAAAGCCAGTATGAGATCTTTCATCTAATAATAACATTCTGGTTGTAGTTCTGCAATGCTTAAGAAATAAAATCTGTTACTCCTGCTGGGATCAGAACAGTTGTCAGCATATGTGGGCAGCAGTGGGTGAAGAGCTTTTGAATTTAAGGCATGTAAACTAAATATCAAGGTTGAATGTATTATAGCATTGTTATTGATATAGGAGAAATCTTATATTAATGACATTTATGAAGACATCGGTGATGTTCTTCTCTATGATACACAGGAAGACAAGACTCCATATATCAGCTTTATGCTACCCATTCAACCAAGATAGACCAGAGATATAAACTAGAGCAGTAATGGGGACTCTATACTGGATTTCAAAGCTGTGAGTGGGTCCCTTTTCAATGGCATGATTTATTGGGACAGTTAGAGGGGCATATTTTCTTGTTCTTCCATTCTCTTCTCTGTGTTTATAAACTATTATGCATATTAGAAATTTGGGCATAAACTTAACTTCGAAGAAGACTTTTGAAAATGCTATATATCACTTAATTTCAGGGAATTAAGTGGGCTCCGTGTGTCATAAAGCTCCTGATATAACATGACAAAAATGAGGTGCAGAGGTGAAGAGCCTTGCCCCCCAAATTAATCCAAAATTTATGTTCACCAGTCCACATGCTGTCTATCATATCCCATATTATCATCTCTCCCCACCCAGATTCATCTAGGACCGGAAATATTTGATGGAATTATAGATTTATTAAAGAAGCATATTCCACAAGTCTTTTGATTACTGTGTGAACATTTACTTTCCCCAATTTGACAGATTTTTGAGGGCACTGTTGCTTCTACTGCGGTGCCATCTGTCTCAATATTGAAAACTTGGGTAATCTTTAAATGGATAGTTCTTTAAATGGAATTCTATTAGCATGACAAATAACTTTAATGGCACCTATTTAAATACAAGTCTCCAAAGGAAAGTTGCAACTTTCTATAGAAATCCTGAAGACAATAACAGGCAGAAAGAAGGTTTTTACTGGAGATGCTGGCAGGGGGAGATCATGGGCCAGTGCTCTTTAGAAAGACAACCATGGTGATAGAACCAGACCACAACAAGAAAGCCACTGGTTGCAAGAGACAACACAGGTGGCTGTTGCCAAAAATCCAGGTAAAAAATGATGAGAGTTGAAGGAAGAGGGAAGAAATAGCCAGATTTTTAGAGGAAGGAAAGTGGAGGGTACAGGGATTCAGTTCTCAAAGGTAGAACGGAAGGAGGCCCTGATACTTTTGGCAAAATTTTCCCTACCCCCTCCCCCACCCCCCCCTTCTACCCACCCTGTCTGTTCCCAAGTTGTCAGGGGCCTTGTTCTCCATGCTCCTTCTCAGGCCACCACTCATTTCCCTAATACTTACCAGAAGTTGGGACTGTTAGCGGTGGTCTTAGACTTCAGTCCTTGAGGTTGGCAAACAAAGAATTCAGAGCCAAGAACACTAATGCAAGACCTTTATTTAGCCTTTTAGAAAGAAGGACAGAGGCGGAATAAGTGAGCCAGCTGGGCTGCATGGACTCAGGAAACAGGTTACAGAGGCAAAAGAAGGGCCCTTGAAGTAAGAAAGCAAAGATATGTGCCTTAGAAAAGAAGGGGGGTGGGGTGGAGAGGCACGGGTGAGAGAGAGAGAGAGAGAGAGAGAGAGAGAGAGAGAGAGAGAGAGAGAAAGCCTATGTTGGATCCTTTGTCTTACGGGTTTTTATCTGTTTTCTAAAGGCGAGAGTTTTAGGAGAGGTCTCAGGGGAGGATCTCAGTAGAATATTCATCAGTTTTCCAGGTGTGTCCTTTCAGGGTCATGGCCTCTAATGATTGGTCAGTACTAGGGTAGGATCTGGTCCTGATGTCAGTCATGGTGTTGCTTCATCTGTTTTGCTGCTTTTCTGGGCCTGGAGCTGAAACACCAGAGGCCTAGATGTTACCTCTTGTTTGACCAAATCTCAGACCTGAGGCTTTGTTCCTAAGATTATTTGATGCTGATCAGAACCTCACTGTCCTGAGGGCTTAAGGCAGCGGTTCTCAACCTGTGGGTCGCGACCCCTTGGGGGTCGAACGACCCTTTCACAGGGGTCGCCTAAGACCATCGGAAAACACATACATAATTACATATTGTTTTTGTGATTAATCACTATGCTTTAATTATGTTCAATTTGTAACAATGAAATTGGGGGTCACCACAACATGAGGAACTGTGTTAAAGGGTCGCGGCGTTAGGAAGGTTGAGAACCACTGGCTTAAGGTTAAAGGGAGTGGTCTTGCAAGGGAGAAGGAAGCAGGTGGCTCAGGGTGCTGGATGGGGCCAGTTTGAATCAGCTGTCTGTCTCAGTGTCCCATTCCACTTGCCAAGCAATTTTCCTATCTTACTATCCTGCCCCAGGACCATACCACTGGTCTTAGCGAGCTGCGGTGTGCAGGTTATACTTCGCTATGTTGTTCTTTTCCGTGATTGCCCCATACCCCCACCCCATAAGTCTGTGCAGGTGTTAATAACAACTGAAGGTTAGAAACAAATGAATCATGGGGCACTTGGCAGGAGCATGGGGGCACAGTGAGGAATACCCTGCTTCCCCCTCCTCCAGCTCTCCACTTTCCCACTGTTTCTTCCCATGGGTCACACCCAGCTGGCACCCAGCTCCTAAGGAAGATAGGGGAATGCTGCTCGCAGGACCAGCTGCCCGTGACGGAGAAGAGAAGAAAGAAGAGCCAGGAATGGACCAGAGGGCAAAGAGGCCTAGGACTTTGAACCTTCGCAAAGAATTTTTTAAAATTCACTATTAACAAAATTCTGGTTTGATGTTAGAATTTATATTTCAACGTCAAACCTGTTTGCAATAGATCCCACCAATGAGTTATCAAAGTCTGTGCAGTTTGGGGGATGAACCATGAAACCAGGACAACCTTATCAGAGAGCAGTATGTATCTATGTCCA
>NW_005871137.1:1296645-1298551 GCF_000147115.1 Myotis lucifugus
AAAGGATAAGAAATAAGAAAAAAAGAGTTTTGATTTAAAGCTATGTGAATAGCTGGAAGCGTTAGGAAAGTAGCAGTGAAAGAAAGAAAAGTATCTCTTTCTAAGTTGCAGAAGAAGGAACTTTGATACAAAATTAAATTAGAGATACCAAACATTTTATGGAAAGGGAGACAGATGTGCTTTTGGAACCGGGAAAATACTGGTTAACTTTTAGTTGTGATCACACTTTGATAGTGTCTATGTGAAGCAAATGTTTTGGCTCTAAATGTGTTTCTGCCAGTTTTACATTTTCTGCCTTCACCAACCTGGAGACAGGAGAATGAGGCAGATTCTGACTCTCTGAGGCGGTTCCATCGGAAGCAGACCTTAGCCTGCCCCACAAATACCACTCACTGAAGTGTCTTTCAGCAGAAAACTTCCTCCGCCCAAGCCAGAATGGGGGCAGAATTAGAGAAAATGGTCCTAGTACATTTTGCTACCCATAATTCATTAATTCACATAAAAGAATATGGTGTTGGGAAGGGCCTAAAACATCATCCGACTGTAATTATGTCTGCTGTCATATAAATGAAGCATATAGTTTTAATGGTATAATTGAATTCATTCTTTTTCTCACCTGGCCCTAATATACTTTGTTTTTTGTAAAATGCACAAAATAATAGGCAGGAGCTAAATTATTCTAAATCTGGTCATCTGATTCCCATGAGACACTGGGTGCTCATATTAGTAATTTCATACCTGAACACGATTGTGTCCTTCGGCGTCCTAGAATGTGAGTGTTCCAAGGGGCTTAGAAACCATCCGTCCTTCCTTTGGAGGATGAGGAAGCTGAGGCAGGGAGAGGCTGAGTTCTGCAAGGTGGCACAGAGGCACAATGAAGTTATAACTAAAACCTAAACTCCCTAGTCTTCCAACACCCCACTCCGCGAACCCTTCACGACACCATTTTGTGTGGAGATTGGGGAGCATTTTCCCGGCCTTTTAACTTCCTCTCTCCATGCAGGTCGCTTCAGTACTCTGCACGGGCAAAGTATCTCTCAGCATCCCAGGAAATTTGGAGTTCATATCATCTGAGATATTTTGCTCAAGAGGAGAGATTATTTTACTAGTTTATTGATTGATGGTCCCAAGAAAACTGACTACCTCCAGTTGTATATGGGCACCTTAATGGGCAGAGAAGTTTCAGGGTGTGGGGCAGAATCGCCTAAGTATGGGAGCTAGAACAGAAAGTCCCCACAAAAAATGTACCTATAGAGAAAGCAGCGTTGATGAAAGTCTAGAACCATTGACAGATTGTAGACTTCCGGAAAATTCAAATGTGCTATGTTCAAGGCCTTTGCTAAGGCCAAAAAGACATGAAAATGCTCTGGGACTGACAGCAGCATGAGTCCTGGGACCCATACCCACGCCTGTTCTAACAGGCACCCCAACTTAAAGGAGTAAGGTAGGCCTGGCTTGAAAAAAAAAAACACAAACAAAAACTAGACAAATAATTCAGGTGGAGTCTGAGGAAAGGAAGGGTACGGTCCATATACGGGGTGGGATGTCCTCGGAACCCCATGAGATGCAAACACACGCATATACTTTAAAGTGCTAGGTCAGGACAGTGAGGATGCAAGTGTTTTGTTTTGAATGGAGGATTTACTACCGCACGCACAGTCGACCTGCAGCAGAAAGCGTGTGGAGAGCGCAGAAAGCATCCCGAGGTCTCATCACTCTTAGAGGCACAAACAACGCCCCGCGTCCCACTCGTCGCCAAGTCCCCTGCCCCGTCCTGTCCCGGTGTGGCACTAACGAAGCCCCAGGGCCCCGACCCCCGGGGGGGTCCCACCGGGATGGGGAGGACGCGACGGCAGGGACCTCACAATCTACAGACTTGCATTAATCTACAGCGCTCAGAAATGCC
>NW_005871137.1:1299013-1306885 GCF_000147115.1 Myotis lucifugus
GATGTAGCCTGCGGGGGGACCCCTTTGTGCGCCCAGGGGAGCAGGACGCACACAAGGCACGGCCGGCGGGGAAGGCGGAGACCGAGGGGCCGGGAGCGCCGGCAGGTAACGTATCCCGGACCCGGACCCGGACCGGGCTTTGTGCGGGTGGGGGAGGGGACGCGGGGGTGCGATCGCCGGGCAGCCCTTCTGGGGCTCCAGTCGCCCCGCTCCTCCGCCCCGAGGCCGGCGCGCAGGAAGCGCATGTGGGTGTTTAGCGCCAAGAGCGAAAGAGAAACTTCTGCGTAACTGACTAGAGGAGGCTCCTCCCGGGAGGCCGAGAGGATGGAGGAACACCCACCCCCCACCCCGCCCCGCAGCCTCCCGCCGCCCTGCCTCCGTCCATCCCCCACTACCCCCGGGCGCCCGGGACTTGGGAGTCCTCCCTTCCCACCCTGTGCCCCCTCCCGCGGGATCTGCCCTTTTCCGCCCCCGCCTCGCGGAAGGATGGGCTGGCGAGGATTTTGGGGGACTTCCTGGGCTGCGGAGACCAGCTCTGAACCCTCCCCTTTCCGCTGCCGGGAGCCGGGGAAGCTCGCTCCGGAGCCTCCCCGCACGTGGCAGGCAGGCAGGCAGAGAACTCGCGGTGCCTTCTAGGAAATTGCAATCGATTTGTACTGCAGTTTCACTAATTGGGAGTTCAAAATTAAACTTTAATAAAGCATTTGTGTCGTCTCGTCTAATTGTGAAAGCTTCCATCCGTCCTGGTAGATAGACTTTTAAGTCTCAAGTTAATGGCGCTAAGCTAGATTTCCCCCCCAAGTACAATTCCGTCAGCCGGCGTCGGCGCAGCTGGATTTCCGTAAGGTGCAGATGTTGCTAATGGCAGCTTAAGCACGGATGGGCAGATAGCAGACGGAATGCAACATGTTGCCATATGGTTCTTTTAGCCTTTCACCTCCAGGGATGTCAATCACATATATTCCGGGAGGAACTTAATGACTGTCTGAACGGTAAAATAAATTACCTGGTACAATTTATATCCCTTGACCTGGTACGTTATAACAACAGGACGATAACATTTCACCGTTTCTGTGGTATAAATTGAACCACAGAGCCACATTTCAAATTCTATAACACCTCTTTACAGTTTGAGGGGCTCTGTCAATCATTCTGGCTTAAAATCTGTTTCTGTGTTGCCTTCCTCTTCTCACCTCTGGGTGATACAAAGTTTGTAAAGTTTAGCAAAACTGTTGTCTTGGATATTGCCAATCAGCCCTCCAAATAGTAATCAATGAGGGTGTGGAAAAATGGAAAATATGATTTTCAGAGCTAGTTACTTAAGAGTAGCAATCTTAGGAACACCATACTTTTGAAACTCGCAATTAAAGGACTCGTATGAAAAGTGGTGTTGAGTTGTTTCAATATAACTCCTAAATCCATTCATTAACTATTTGAAATTTTGTGTATTTGTGTATTTTTTTCAATAACTTCAATCATTATTAAACTTTGGAAAGTAACTTACAGAAAAACCGTGCTTAGAAATATGAAATATAAGAAAAATAAGGAGGAAACCAATTTCTATACATGCACACACTACACACTACATGTGCACTTCAACTTGAATCCTGTATGTGATGTACTGGTCATTTGTTCCCCCCCACACCCCACCCCCCAATATGTCAGTGACAGCATACTGAAGTCTCTGTTCAGACCCTCGTGGGATGATTCTGTAATATTTCACAGGTCTTATTTTTACAAACCCTGGTGACTAATATATTTAATTTATTGCCTCTAATTTCAGATGATAAACATGGTTGTCCTTTACTGTATCCCTCCTTTTTCCTTCACTAATGCAGAGAGGCAACACTGAGAAACAAGAAACTTGGGTAAAAAAAGTAAAATAACTCACTATAACATTTTTTACGTTTACCTGAAAGCTATAGACATATTATCTTTTAAAAGACTTTGCTTACAACAATATGCAAACCATATTAATTCATGTGAACTGATGGATTAGCAAAATACAAAGTAGACATGAACAGTCTTATAAAGTATATATTTTCAGTCATGTCAAGTTTCAGAAAGTTAACATTTTGAAAGTTTGTCTATACCTCATGTCCTTTCAGGGCTGTTTTCAAATTACCATATAATGTTTCTCCATTTTTCTCCTTTTGTGATGGCTGGTAATTTGTTACTTAGTGCTTGAGTTAATGCAATAAGTTTGATATTATTGTCAAATAATATAAGATGATTTGTGTCTTTATATAGCAGGAAACTCTTATACAGAACACACTAAGATATGTGTGAGTTATGGCAACCTTTTCTGGAGGCTGTTTTTGGTAATCTTGTAATGGCTGAGATTGTATTTCTGTGACATCAACACTCAATGAGTTTTAACCTTGATCAGTAGTGAGCTTGTCAATAATGACTCCATCTCCATGACTTCTGAATAGACAGTAAGTGCGCCCTTCAATCAGTCACACAGAACTTGTCTTATAAAGTTGTTATCGTCATGAACAGATATTGCAGCCTTTTGTTAGGCCCTAAGAGTATTAATGTGTTCCTCCTTCAAAAGCCAGGCTAAAGTCCTGCTATGCTTCGTTTCAGAATTCAAGTCCATTAGTCAATAAAATCCTAAGTGGCACTATTTGTTTTTGCTCAAGTTATAACATTACATATAGTTCATGAGTAATTTGGGCCCTTTTATAGACAAACTATGTATGTTTTTGGTATATATATATATATATATATATATATATATAAATATATATATACAATCAAGATATGTATCTTGCATCATGACTTTATTTTAAATGAAGATTTGATGGATTTCCATTGTTACTCTAAATGAGGTGGCTGGCTGCCAAGGCAATCCTATAGCTGGAAAGTGCTAGCATTATTATCTATACGGGGACTGCTTTCTTTCTTTTCTTTTTTTTTTTTTAGCTCTCAACCTCACTTCTCCCTTTCAATATTATCTTGCCTTTCATATTGCTAATCTGATAGTTTGGATATGAAAACTTTTGAGAATGTGTTTGTATTGGCCAAGAAGATTTTTACCAGTGTTTTTTTGGTTGCTTTCTGATATACAGCCTTTATCTTGAGCTGGTATGTTTATTTTTACTGAAAAAATGAGAAATACTTTTAGGACACGGTATATTCCCCATGTTCTAAGTAATTTTAATTGTGATGCAATCCTAGATGCTTTCTTCTTATTATTATTTTTAATTCACGAATGTATTTTAAAACACTTAAAATAGGACAGATTTATGCATTTCTCAAGGTAACATGGAACAGGTTATGAATAGGCATCAGGCCTGTAATAGAACTTCATTCCAGTGAGTGGGGGAGGGGAGGAGAGCCAGCAGGAAAGAGTATATAATCCCACTGCACTGGCCCTGTTTGCTTCTCAAATTTAAACCCATGTTGCTGCATTGGAAACTTGTTTCTCTCTTTTATAGCATTTCATTTTTAAAGAATTTTTAAAAACTGTCAATCTGTAAATATGTAACCAGCCAAGCAGAAAACAGTCTTTTATTCTCAGCTATATATACAGCTTTGTTTTTATCTGGGTTAGAGTGAGTGCCATGTAAATACCACATAAAATTTTGATTTGATTTTCTCTACTTTGAAGATTGACAGGGGCTTCTTTAATCTTGTTCTATTCATGTTCTGTATTCAGATATTGAAACACAGTATTTTATACATTTATAAGATTATGTTTGCATTTATTTAATTTATGTCTCGTTTTCTTTCTTTCTTTCTTTTTTTAAAAGCATGTAGCCTGGAATGTTTGTTCTACTTTTTTTTTCTTCACATCATTACTCTGGTACTGCTTGATGTAACTTGATTAGCTCCCTCCCCAGTCATGATTGGTAATTAAAATAGGCATTAAAATTAGTCACTTAGCAATTTTGCTGTTCAATTGGCAATTAAATTACTTAATTGCAATTAAAGTCCTAATTTTAATTGGCAAAATGATAGATGTAGATTTAAGATAATATGTATAAATACTTTAATAAGTGTCTATATAAGGATTACTTAATTACTTAACTTCAAGTTTATGCTGTTAACTTTAGAACTTTTAAGTGAGCAATGAAATTTATATTACATGTATTCAAAGGATATGGTAATTAGATTTATTGCTTATCACTATAAGGGTCCTTGCTGTAAGTTACTTTTGTGGTATTAAAGTTATAGGCTTGGTAATTGCAGGATTATGATGAGAAAATGGCATATATTTGTCATAATATATCAGTATTGTATCTTTATTTTTTATTAAATTAAGAGGTTTCTATCAACCAGTTAGTTTGAGGGAAAAAATCAAAAGTGGTTATTTTATCATTAAAGGTAGAGCAAAAACTAGCCAAACTGAGGTATACACATAAAAACTGTTGCAAAGTGTATGTATTTCATCTACTTAAAGAAAATGCTATATAATACTGTGATGGTTACTAATGTTAATAGCTACTTTTAAAATTTCAAGTATCCTGGATATTTTCTTAGCATATAGCAACTTATGTTCAGAATCTTTAAAATGTCTTTTAGGACTTTGTACATTGTAATGACCTCCATGTTTACTGAAATTAGCAATGAAATCTAAAACCAAAGTTACATTTCCTTGCTTAATAAAAAAAAAATGTGTTACAGATGAAAATATTGATGGTTGCCAGGGGCTGGGAGGAGGGGAACAGGGAGAGTCATTGTTTAATGGGTATACAATTTCAGTTTTATAAGATGAAGAGTTATTGGAAGGGATGGTGATGATGAGTGCACAACAGTGTGAATGTAGTTAACACCACTGAACTGTACAATTAAAAGTGGTTAAGATGGTAAAGATGATAACATTTTGTTATGTGTATTTTATCACAATAAAAAAGAAAATATGAAATGGTTAAAAGTGAATATTTAGGCAATGATTACCCAGAGTCAAACATTAGAGAAAAGGAAGGATTTTTATTATGCAAAATACTTTTTGAGTGGCATGAGGTTTCACCATATATTCAGTTTTACAATTTTAATTTACAAATAGATGATTCTAGAAAACAGTCCTCTTCTGCACATCTAGAACTGGGTTCTGAATCAAAGTAAGAAAGAATTTTGAAAGTCTTTGCATTAAGTGGTTTTTGATGAAAATGGGCCAAGTAAAATTGAGTAAAAGCACAACTACCCAAAATGTGCATGCCAGCTAAGCAATTGACATGTTCTCTAAACATCTTATAGCAAAGGAGCAAATTATTGGTTGATTAATATCCTATTAAGTCAAATGAAGTGGCAAAAGCAAAAAAAAAAAAAAACCTAAAAAACAAAACAAAACAAAAAACCCCAAAACCAAACCCCTTAATATTAAAAATGGATTTTGCATTTTCAGAAACAGATTTTTTCAAAAAATTTTTCCTTCAATCAATAAAGTAAAACTTCCTGCCAAATGGGAATAATGCCAAGAATGTGTTTGTCTAAATATAACTTAAAATGTATATCTCATTTTTATGCTTAAAATAGGTTCCATTAAGTAATTTTTTTATGACATATCCTAGAGTTACCTTGATTCTTACAACGTAAGAGTTATGTATATTCACCATATCTGAATTGTAAGGGCTAGTCTGAGTTCATTTTGGGAGACTAGTGAAATAAAGGCCCCCTTGCCAAGCATTAAGATAGAAAATCCTAAGGGATTACATTCATGTTTGCTTTCTAAATTATACCAAAAGCTCAATTTTATTAAGTATAATCTACCTAGCCTTGGTTTAGATGTGCATGTATGTATTATTTATGTTGATTTTTCATATTTTTCTACTTTGGTTGAGATGTGAATGTATATATTATATTGATTTTTTATAAAAATATTTTTCCATACATGTGCCAATATATCCTGCTTAATATTGGTTACTATGATAACATATAATATCATAATATTACTTTCCTAAATGCTTTACTGAGGTCTTCTAAATAGTAGCATATGTTGATAGGAATAATAATTTTAAATTTTATTGGATTAAAAAAAGGAGCTACTTAGGGGTAGGACCAACTTTTACTCCCATTTATTTTAAATTGTTAAGAAAATAGACCACCAATTGGGGATAACTGTAAATGGCAATAATTTAAAGTTATATCAGATTCTGGGCCCTAAAAAGCATTATTGTTATTTTAATTGAGTTATGAAATAGTTTCTTTTCAAGAATCTATGTTCAAGAATCTTGAAGGGTTGCAGTCATATAAATGCACAATTTCAGTTCCTTTTAGCCTAAAGCATAATTTTTAACATTTTCTAAAAGGTGGTTCAGTTGTACATTTTGATTCCATTATATGTGTAATTAAACCTGTATGCACAAAAGCATTTTCTTATGTTCTAGCAAATATACCCACAGGAATCCTCTTCTAAACTATAATTTATTTAAACATGTAATCATAGGATTTTAAAAACATGCTTTCATTTTTCCAAACTGTATGCCAATTTGAACTGCTTTGTGATAAAATGAGAGATTTTTATTACCATTTTGATTTCTCCCCCCACCCCTCCCCGTGACCTAACAGTGAGTTAAACATGAGCAGGAGGAAATAAAGAATATCTATTGTGAACCTAACTCCATGTGTTAAACTCTTTCCCTTTTCCAGACAAATGGAAGAGAATCACAGATTTGTAAATATTTATGAATTCCAGCACAATATGAATATTGGGGCCTGCAGCATGCTCTCCTGGGGATTGGCCTAAGTAGTTATAGCTCTCTCTCTCTCTCTCTCTCTCTCTCTCTCTCTCTCTCTGTTTTATCCTCCTGAACGTTGTGGAGTCAGGCCCCCTACTGACAGAATCAGTCAATTACAGTCGTGGGCGGTTCTACTGACACTTTCATCAGAACCTGGTGGGGACACAGGAATTTGGAGTTTTGAGCCTAGTCCTCCTCTACACTTTCTGAAGCCTGTGCTGGATCCTTCCACCCCAGCACATCCGACCCGTACCCAAAATGCCAGCTCTAGGAGTAGCTTAGCCAATAATTGGTTTAAGTGAGTATTTCAGTCTTGCATCTGGTGTGTCTAAGAAGTATAGCTTCCCAGGAACTAGTTCTCTTCCCAGAGAACTCTTAAACGGATTGTAGTACAGAAGGAAATAAGCCCACCTTTTCTCTCATTTGAATGTTCCATTTAATCACGCCATTCCAAGTCATTAATAATTATTATATTAAGCTGCTGTGAGAACTGCCTCTCCATCTTGGGTGCATTAAGACTTGGGCAAAGTCTATAGTATAAAGGAGCCAGACTCCACAGGTTGCTGGTATAGAGTAACGAATCACAGTGTGTGTTCCTCGGAGCTCACTTGAAGAACTCCAGAACACTTTCCCACTCTCTGGGAGAAAATTCTCGCGTTGTCCCCAGACTCAACCCAGGGCGATGGGAGTGTTTTTTTAACCGCAACAAGGGTGGAGGAGCTGCGGAGGAACTCTATCTACTTACGTATGCCTATTTGTGTATGAAGGGTAATGGTTCTTCCAGCCCCCGCTTTCCTAGGAATACATTAAAAAATAATAACCGCCACCCCAGCAAGGCTGTGCTTGAGTTTCCGTCTGCCTGAAATAGCGGCCGGGAGCCTGGCCCGCCGCTGGGATCAAGGCAAGCTCCCCTTGGGCGCGCCCTGCTCCCTGGCGGAAGGGGAAGGGAACCCGGGAGGGCGCCACCGAGCTAGAGCTGCTATTTTGGGCCCAGCCGAGCGGGTGCGTCAATGCCTGCGCCCCTGCGTCACCGCCACCTCCACCCCTTTCCTTCTCCCCGGCTCTCCAAACTCTCACTTTTTCCCTTTCGTTCGCGTGCAATCGACTCTGCCCACGGGGCTCTGACGCTGCCGAGCTCATGCTAATAAGCTATTCTTCGCCCTCCCCTCCTAATCCCCCTACTCAC
>NW_005871137.1:1306985-1319448 GCF_000147115.1 Myotis lucifugus
CCCCCTTTAAACCCGGCGGGCCGCCCAAACAACGGGCCGCAATTTCCAACTTTTGGGGGGAAACCCTTAAGGTTTTACTTAGTCCCTGAAAGCCCCGCCCAAAAGAGATGCGGCTTCCCGGGGCAGCCGCAGGGCACCCGATGGCTTCTCCTCCCCACCTCTGGGGAGCAGGGGGCGGCGGGGAGCGGGCGAAGGCGGGGGTGCAGATTAGAGCTGGGTGGCTCCGAGGCGCGGAGAGGTCCACGGCGCTGGGGCCAGTCCCGGGAACACCGGGAGGGCGGGGGCGGGGAGCTGCCGAGGGCCTGAACGGCTGGAAGCTCGCCGGGTGGAGAGAGGAGAGGCGGCTGGAACCCCGCGGGCAGAAGGAAGAGCCCCCGATCCCCCCGCCCCCGATCCCCCCGCTTCCGTCGCCCCAGCCTCTTCTAGCCCCACGGGAGAAGCCCCCAGAGGGCCGGCCCAGCTCCGGCCCAGGGACCGGCCCGGGGTTGGGAGAAGCGGCACTTCCTTTGCTAGAAAGCGCCTTGCCCCATCGGCGCGGTGGGGGGATGGACTTGCCCGGCGGAGTTGGCGGCGACTCGGAGGGCCGCGGGGTGCCGCGTGCGCCCAGAGCCCACACTTCTGGGAGGGCGGCACACGGTGCTTAGCGGAGCCACCCTGCCCCCTCCTCCCTACGTTTTGTCTTTCCTTCTTGGCTCTCACGCTGAGGCGGTCAGAGCCCTGTGCTTCAGAGGAGGGTCCATGTATTTACTTAAAACTCGTGGAAGGATAGGAGGTGATGGGCACCGAGGAGTGTCGAAAGTACCCAAGTTAGCATATGGTGAGGAAAGCGCATCTATCTTCCAAAGGCGCACCTGTTGCCCTCTGCTCGGCTGCATTGTCTGCGAAAGGAACGTGAACGACGCCTCTCTCTGGATTTTGGGGTCCCCAAAGGGCTGGATCACTCCTACATGATCTTTTACACTACGCTCCCCTCTCCACGCCACGCACAACGTCCTACATCGCACGTGGGCACTGCAAGAAAAAAAGGGAACACAAATAAGCCCCTTCCACCTTGGACTGTGTGTGTGTAGAAGGAGCAGGTGGGGGCGGAGGAGGGCGGGGGGAGAATATGAATATTCCAGAGGAGGAGGCGGCGGCCAGGGACAGGGAGAGGGAGAAGAGGAGGATGCCCTGGGCCAGGGAAATCCCACCCCCATGGCCTGAGCCCTCGGAGCGTGCCGCGTCCTGGGACATCCGCTCGCCCTCCGCTAATGGAGATGACGATTGTGCGTTCGTGAGGGTAGAGCGCGGTCAAGGCACAGCCCTACCTGCGGGTCCGGGTGCCAGCTGCCTGGCCCACACCAGGGTTCCCCTCCGCCCGGGCTTTTGTTGCACCTTCCCTCCCGTGTGAGCGGCCGGGCGGCCGCAGGGGCGCGGGGGGCTGGGGGGGGGGGGTGAGATGTCGCCCCTCTGCGGGCTGAGCGGGCCAGAGTGGAGAGGTCACACTCTTTCGGAAAAAAGCACACACGCACCCCAAACACCCACGAGCTGGGCCACCAAGGTGAACCCAGAACGGTTCCCACCTTAACGTCGGCCCTGCTCGTGACGTCAGGTCGGAAATATACCAAAGCGAGCGCCGGCCAGGAGTCCGGGGAGCGCGGCGGCGCGGCGATTGGGCGGCGGGCTCTGACGCGCGCTGACGCGCGGAGACTTTAGGTGCGTGTTGGCAGCGGCGGCGCGAGCCACATAAACAAAGGCACATTGGCCGCCAGGGCCAGTCCTCCCGGAGGCTCGCGCCCGGCTCCGCGCTCCTGCTCGCCGGTCCAGCCGGCCGCCTGCCGCGGCTCCCTCCCGGCTCTCGGCGCCTCGGCTCCCCGCGCCCCTGTCGCCCACCCCTCCCCGACCCTGCCCCCGGACTCCCAGGGGAGCGACACTTCGGCCGAGTTGAATGAATGAAGAGAGACGCGGAGAACTCCTAAATGAGTAGGTGCCGTCCGTGCGGCTCGCGGTCTTTTTTTTTTTAAATCCTTCTTTCTTCTTTTGCACGTCTCTTCCTTCTGCCTCTCTGGTCTAGGTTCTCTGGAAGTGGGCGCCAGAGGCGCGGGACGCGAGTGGGGCGGGAGGATGGGGAGGAGGTGCGCGCAGCTACAGAGGGCATTTGTCCGAACACCGGCTTTGGCACCAGCGGGGAGTTGGCTCCCAATAGGGGCTGCCAGGCTCCTGGTTGGTGGACGTGAAGGGAGACTCGCATAGTTCGGGGAGCCGTGGGCTTGTCCGCGGAAATCAGTGTGCTGGAAGTTTGCTCTTAGTGCGAAACTGAGTGTGGCCTTTGGACACGGAGACTCCAAGTCCTGTATCTACGGGGGTCCGGACGCTCCCCACCAAGTGACAGGGAGAGAGAAAGTCCTGGAGTTTGTGTGTTGCTTGGGAACTGTGTCACCGTGGCTGGCCAGGGTGCCAGTGTTTCCTGGGTATTGTTGAGTAAAGAGAGGGGTGGGGAAGAGTATCCTGTTACTAATTTGTGTGAAATTTCTGGTTTGATATATGCCGCGCTTGTGTATGTGAGTGTGTCAGAGACAGACAGACGGAGAGAAGATGTAGAGAGTACAGTTATGAAGCTGTGAAGTAACGCGGTGGGTAAAATGTCCAGCGCAGGCATATTTCTCAGGGGCCGTGGGGGTTGGAGTCTAATGTCTTTCCACTTTTCCTGGTTAGCCTCCTTCCCCATTGAAGCAAGATTCTGAGGGGGGGGGGGGCAAGGAAAAGAGAAGGTGTAGATGTTTGACTTTCTTTTTCATTGTTAATAAGATCATCTATGCTCTAGAATGCCTTCCAAGTAGGGACATCTGAAAATCACTAGGATACAAGAATGCCTTGTTCCAGCAAGCGGGCAGACCAGGGCAGGCTGTATAGGGGAGGTGTTCAGTTTGGTGTGTAGGAAAGCCCTTCTAGCAGGGGTGCCGACGCCCGATAAGCAACATTGCGCTCCCCCTGCAATTGACCTAAGATGCTTCTGGAAAAGTAGGGTCTGCTCTTCCCACCCCTTGGCCATTAAAGACGTTGAAAGATAAGTTTCTTGGAAAACTACGTGCCAGTTCACCTGTTTCCCCAGTCTCAGTGCTCTGTCAAAAGCACATTCAGATTACCTTCAGGCTGCCCAGGCCTTGCTCACTAACATTTTGTAACTCATAGGGGTGGAGGAAGAGGTTTCCTTATTTTATACTCTTGACCTCTACTTTCTTCCCCACTCCCAAAAGAAAAGCCAGTTTCACCACGGAGAAAAGAAAAATCAGGAAAGGTTCCAATGCTGTATTTTATTAAACTCTAGTTTCCTCTTCTCGGGTCAGAATTAAACTGAAATGGAAATGACACTCCCCCATCCCCATACACCCTACCAAAGGGACCAATTTATTACCTCCTAAGAATTAAATAAGTACACGGGATGCCTTTGGTTCTCCAGAACCCTCTCTCTGC
This sequence comes from Myotis lucifugus, assembly GCF_000147115.1. Lineage (NCBI taxonomy): Eukaryota > Metazoa > Chordata > Mammalia > Chiroptera > Vespertilionidae > Myotis > Myotis lucifugus. The sequence continues at coordinate 1,310,439 of NW_005871137.1, forward strand.
AAGGACTTACACAGTGCAACGGGTGGCATTTTCTGTTGTTTTCAGCCACCTCTTTCACACCTTCCTTTTCGCTGCTAGGTTTCCAATGAAACAATCGCGGGAGGCATAGAAGGGCCTGGCCGGTGAGTCTACAGATGCTGGGCTGACTGTGTCCGGAAAGGCCCCCTGAAGCTGTCTGTGTCTGTATTTCAGGGAGGAGATCTGACAGGCTGGGCTCTCCAATGCTTTTCTAAAAATCTTGGAAACTTTATCCTTCATTGCTTTACGACACTGTCCACCTTTAAGTTCCTTGAAAACGCCTGTGCCTGTAACTCGGCTGAAGGTTAGTGCACCTTGATTTCTTTCTCTCAGCCCCCCTCCCCGCCCCCCAATTCCCTAAATATCAAGACCAGGGGCAATGCGATCTTCCTCAGCAGAGCTTGTAACTTAAGGTTTTCTAACCCGTCGCCTTCGGAAACAACTTTCTGCTTGTGCAGTTCAACTTCATCTCTAGGATGAGCTTGCTGAACCCGAGCTGCAGAGGGAGAGGCTCATTGGAGCTGGGTTGTCCAGGAAAGGGGGTCGAGGGGGGAGGCGTTTGAAAAGAGCCGGGGAGACCCTCCATGGCTTTCCAGCGCTGGGTCTTTATTGAATCAGCCTTTTCCGTGCCCCGCACTGTCTAGCTCCGCAGCCTTCGCGATCCCCGCCCTTCCCCTCGCGCCCCTCCGCGCTCTCTGACCGCCGCGGGCTGCCGGTGCAGCTCCAGGTGAGCCCGAGCCTGGGAGGAAGTGTTCAGTTGACCAGGCTGAGTGTACATTATTCCCCTGTTTCATTTCCAGCCATGCCTTGTGTTCAGGCGCAGTATGGGTCCTCGCCTCAAGGAGCCAGCCCCGCTTCTCAGAGCTACAGTTACCACTCTTCGGGAGAATACAGCTCCGATTTCTTAACGCCAGAGTTTGTCAAGTTTAGCATGGACCTCACCAACACTGAAATCACTGCCACCACTTCTCTCCCCAGCTTCAGTACCTTTATGGACAACTACAGCACAGGCTACGACGTCAAGCCGCCTTGCTTGTACCAAACGCCCCTGCCCGGACAGCAGGCGTCCATTAAGGTAGAAGACATTCAGATGCACAGCTACCAGCAGCACAGCCACCTGCCCCCCCAGTCCGAGGAGATGATGCCGCACTCCGGGTCGGTTTACTACAAGCCCTCCTCGCCCCCGACGTCCGCCACCCCGGGCTTCCCGGTGCAGCACAGCCCCATGTGGGACGACCCGGGCTCCCTCCACAACTTCCACCAGAACTACGTGGCCACCACGCACATGATCGAGCAGAGGAAAACGCCCGTCTCCCGCCTCTCCCTCTTCTCCTTTAAGCAGTCGCCCCCCGGCACCCCTGTGTCGAGCTGCCAGATGCGCTTCGACGGGCCCCTGCACGTCCCCATGAACCCGGAGCCGGCGGGCAGCCACCACGTTGTAGACGGGCAGACCTTCGCGGTGCCCAACCCCATCCGAAAGCCCGCGTCCATGGGCTTCCCGGGCCTGCAGATCGGCCACGCGTCGCAGCTGCTCGACACGCAGGTGCCCTCGCCGCCGTCGCGGGGCTCCCCCTCCAACGAGGGGCTGTGCGCGGTGTGTGGCGACAACGCGGCCTGCCAGCACTACGGCGTGCGCACCTGTGAGGGCTGCAAGGGGTTCTTTAAGGTGAGCAAGGACAGGGGCGGAGGAGGCAGGCAGGGGCCCCCTACAGCCTGGAGCCTCGGTGTGCGCGCTCCGCCTGGGTGCAGGCAGCTCAGCTCCCGCTCGCCCCGGAAGGTTCTTTTCCCGGGGTCCGCAGAGGTGGCGGTGGGGGCATCCGGGTGCCTGCCTGAGAAAAGAAAGCGGGGAGACCCCGAGACCCGGAGACCCCGAGATCCGGGGTCGCATCCCCCGCACAAAGCCGACCCGGCAGGCCTCCGCCCCAAGTTGCTGGAGCGCGAGTTGCGAGAGGGTCATTTGCATGTGCGCAGAGCCGTCTGTTCTGTTCAGATTGAAATTGGGTAGGACAGAGAACCGTGTCTGAGCTAACCAAGTGGAACAGAATTCCCTATGGTCAAATTAAGTGATCTCTTTATTTCGCCATCCTGATTGAATAATCTTATCATTTTAAATAGAGAAGGTCTCCAAGGAATGTAAATAATATGAATGCCCACGGATTTGTATTTACTGAGCGTCTCCTTCTCCTTCTCTTGGCATATAAAACACAGCAAGGAGCGGCAAGGTTAGCTCAAATGTTAACGCTATCAATTTTCTTCTGTAACATGCCCTGGGGGAGGAAAAAGAAAGGAAAGAGAAAGGAAAAGGAAAAAAAAAAAGAAAGAAAGCAGTTATGTATATGTGTTTGTTTGTGGCAAGGGAGTGTAGACCCCAGTCTTTCAGAAATTGTTCCTGGATTCCTTGGGTTGCTGGCTTTTCAAGAGAAAATTAATTTTCGGCCTTGGCTGTCTTTTTGTTTTGCAGCGCACGGTGCAAAAGAACGCAAAATATGTGTGTTTAGCAAATAAAAACTGCCCAGTGGACAAGCGGCGCAGGAATCGCTGTCAGTACTGCCGGTTCCAGAAGTGCCTGGCTGTGGGGATGGTCAAAGAAGGTAGGTCCGGGCGAGCGGCCCACTCCGCAGTCTGTGCCCTTGGGAGAGCGCTGCCCCCCCTCTAACCCCACTTTCTACAGACAGAGCCAGGGGTCTCCCGGCCCCCCCACCCGCGTCCGGCCTCCACACGGGCAGCTGCCAGCTTGCCCATCCTGCCCTAGAGAAAGCCGACAGGCTCTTCTCGTCTTTTAACTATACGACCCATTTGGAAGAAGACGTAAAACAGCCCCGCGTTTTTTATGCTTCTCGCCAGTAAAGGCTTTACAAGCAGTGGGGCCCAGTGCCGCCCGGCCGCACTCCCCCCAGCTGCAGCCACCCCCGGGAGGGGCCGAGGAGGCAGCTGGGTCCCCCTAGGCCGAGCGACAGTAACCGGCTCTTTCTTTGCAGTGGTTCGCACGGACAGTTTAAAAGGCCGGCGAGGTCGTTTACCTTCCAAACCGAAGAGCCCACAGGAGCCCTCTCCCCCCTCGCCCCCGGTGAGTCTGATCAGTGCCCTCGTCAGGGCCCATGTCGACTCCAACCCGGCTATGACCAGCCTGGACTATTCCAGGGTAAGATGCTGGAGGGGGGTATCATGTGGACAAACCGACAACTGGGCAGGAACCCTCCCCACTCCCATCACTAACCCCCAGACTCAGGATAAAAGGAGGCAAGCAAGACTGTGTGCTCACAGCTCTGGGGAGAGCCACAGGAGGCGGGCAGACCCACAGACAAGTGTAGACAGGAGGGCAGTGCAGCGGAAGGAAGAAGTGCTAGGCCAGGGTGGTCAAACCTCTTCGAGCCCCTTTCCCACCACCACATACTCAGACGCTAATGCCTCTGATGGCCACACCAGAGGCTGCGTGAAAAGCCCCCCCAGAGATGCTTTAATCCTCACCCTCTCCGGCACCGTCAGGGTGGGGGCTGCCTGCTTGGGGGTCGGGGAAGGGAAGGACAGTGGGTCCGAGGAATGGCAGTGGGGGATCAAGTGGTCAGAGTCTTCTTTTACGCCAGCTGTGAGGAATGGGAGGGCTTTAATTGGAGGAAGTATGTCGGGCAAACTTAGAAGTCACGGCAATTTTATTAAGATTTGCAAAGGGCGCCTCTGCTCGAGACCCACTCTGGGACTGGCATGAATACTAACATGTCAATTGTTTTGTGGAGATAAGAGTGAACGTTTCCCAGGGCTGGATGGCACTGTATTTAGTCTGTATGGAAATGGTAATTTACATATTTAAAGCAGCGACCTCATAGCACCATCCCTAATTGAATTAATTGCCCCGGAACATCTAATTTCCTTACTGGTCAGAGAGAGGTTTAATTGTTATAAAAACCTGGCTCCACTACTAGGAACGGGGTTAGCAATTTCACGGGTTATATATTTTAGAGAACCTCATTAAGTGCTTTTTAAAATGAAATTCCAGTTCCAGGCGAACCCTGACTATCAGATGAGTGGAGATGACACCCAGCATATCCAACAATTCTATGATCTCCTGACTGGCTCCATGGAGATCATCAGGGGCTGGGCCGAGAAGATTCCGGGCTTTGCTGACCTGCCCAAAGCCGACCAGGACCTGCTTTTTGAATCGGCTTTCTTAGAACTGTTTGTGCTGCGATTAGCATACAGGTAACTGAGGAAGCAATCAGGGAGGTTGGGAAAGAAGGAAGAGAGCAATCAAGACAAGAAAAGAAAGAGGGAAAAGGAAATGAAAGGAAGGAAAGAGAAGTGGTCAGAATAGGGGGGAAAGAGGGATAGGATAATAGAAAAAGGTAGAGAAGGGAAGGAGTGAGCCCAGAAGTCTTGGATGAATGTCATGGAGGTGGGATAGGGGGCGTTCTTGATTGTTATGAAATTGAACCCTTTCAAGGTCCACTGGTCTACATTTTATTAACTCTTCGGTAATTAGGTGCCTCTTAAATCCCTCATTTATTGCTCTTCAAGTAATTAGTTGTTTAGCTTTTCTCTCTCTCTTTTTCTCCCCTCTCTCTCTCTTTGGTATTAATTGCAGGTCCAACCCAGTGGAGGGTAAACTCATCTTTTGCAATGGGGTGGTCTTGCACAGGTTGCAATGCGTTCGTGGCTTTGGGGAATGGATTGATTCCATTGTTGAATTCTCCTCCAACTTGCAGAACATGAACATCGACATTTCTGCCTTCTCCTGCATTGCTGCCCTGGCTATGGTCACAGGTCAGTACCATAAGCGCAAGGCTCTTCTCCAAAACTGTCCAGCAGGATTTGTCCCAGTCTCCCCTTGCCTCCCATCTTCCTGGGTTTTGCCAGCTAGCTAACTGTTTTCCCCATTCTTCTCTTGTTTCTGATTGTGTTTTCTGCAGAGAGACATGGGCTCAAGGAACCCAAGAGAGTGGAAGAACTACAAAACAAGATTGTCAATTGTCTCAAAGACCACGTGACTTTCAATAACGGGGGTTTGAACCGCCCCAACTATTTGTCCAAACTGTTGGGGAAGCTCCCAGAACTCCGTACTCTTTGCACACAGGGTCTACAGCGCATTTTCTACCTGAAACTGGAAGACTTGGTACCACCGCCAGCAATAATTGACAAACTTTTTCTGGATACTTTACCTTTCTAGACCTCCTCCCATGCACTTCAAAGGAACTGGAAAGAACACCTAAAACTGTCCAGAGGGGGCAAGTCACAAGGGCAGAGATAACCCCTTGAGCTGTCTCAGCTCTAGCCATCCCACCCCTTCCATAAACCCCCAGCCCCTTGATCCTTAAAGGAAAACAAAAAACAGAAAACAAAAACTGTTGCTATTTCCTAACCTGCAGGCAGAACCTGAAAGGGCATTTTGGCTCGGGGCATCCTGGATTTAGAACATGGACTACACACAATGCAGTGGTATAAACTTTTTATTATCAGTTTAAAAATCAGTTAAATGTTCAGAAGAAAGATTCCTAATGTATGATGGGAAATGTTTGGCCACATTTGGTTGTTGCAGTTAAGAGAAATGTTACACACACACACACACACACACACACACACACACATCGTAAGGGGACCCATAAGTATTGCCCTTTAAAAGACTTCAAAGTTTTCTGCTGTAAAGAAAGCTGTAATATATAGTAAAACTAAATGTTGCGTGGGTGGCATGAGTTGAAGAAGGCAAAGGCTTGTAAATTTACCCAATGCAGTTTGGCTTTTTAAATTATTTTGTGCCTATTTATGAATAAATATTACAAATTCTAAAAGATAAGTGTGTTTGCAAAAAAAAAAAATATAACTACACAAAAAAGGGACCAGCATGTTGATTCTAGGTTGAAATGTTATAGGCACTTGCTACTTCAGTAATGTCTATATTATATAAATAGTATTTCAGACACTATGTAGTCTGTTAGATTTTATAAAGATTGGTAGTTATCTGAGCTTAAACATTTTCTCAATTGTAAAATAGGTGGGCACAAGTACTACACATCAGAAAATCCTGACAAAAGGGACACATAGTGTTTGTAACACCGTCCAACATTCCTTGTTTGTAAGTGTTGTATGTACCGTTGATGTTGATAAAAGAAAGTTTATATCTTGATTATTTTGTTGTCTAAAGCTAAACAAAACTTGCATGCAGCAGCTTTTGACTGTTTCCAGAGTGCTTATAATACACATAACTCCCTGGAAATTACTGAGCACTTTGAATTTTTTTGTTTTTTTAATGTCTAAAATTGTCAGTTAATATATTATTTTATGTTTGAGTAAGAATTTTAATATTGCCATATTCTGTAGTATTTTTCTTTGTATATTTCTAGTATGGCACATGATATGAGTCACTGCCTTTTTTTCTATGGTGTATGACAGTTAGAGACACTGATTTTTTTTTCTGATAAATTCTTTCTTTGAGAAAGACAATTTTAATGTTTACAACAATAAACTATGTAAATGAACAGAACTTGGTCTTCTTTCTGGGTGAGGGAAAACATAGCAATATACAATAGATAGAGTTGGAGTTTGATTTGGGATAGGTCACTTATTCAACACCTGAGTTTCAAACTGACAGCCTAGATTCTACGATGCTGGCAAAAGGAACTGGTGGATTGAACTAATTTCCAGAGATTTCAGTGCAATATTTTTCCCTAATCAGCATTTTCCATTGTGGCAACCTACATTTATCAGAAGCAATCGAGAATATCTCCACTCTTCTGTTAAGTTTGCTGATAGGTGCAGCTTTCAGAGGGAAGTTCAGGAGGCCAAGCAGCTTTTGAACTTTTGCAAGGTCCAAAGTCTTGTCAAGTTTTTGTCTGGCACGATGTTTAGGAAATACCTTATTAAGATTCAGGAAGTCAACATGGATGTGAAGTATGTTGTACTTAATCTCTCGGATTTTTCTAATTCTTCTACTTAACACTTGTAAAGAGTCGGTGGAAGGACAAGCATTCGGGGCCCTTTGGGCCTTGAGTCAGTGGTCTTTGACGTAGAACTGTGAAGAGACATTTGTAGTTTTATAATAATATTTCACCTTAAAAGGTTCTCAAATAAATAATAAAATATCCGTTTGTCAGGTCCCCGGTCTGGTATAAGTAAGTTATATCACAACCTCTAGGATTCCACAGCCTCAACTTTTATCAAGAAAGTAACTTCATGCTGTAGAAGCCGCTTCAGTCCGAGCTGCCTCTCAGCCCGGGCCCTGCGCAGCTGTCCACTGAGTTTTGCCTCAGGACAGCTGTGACTTCATAGAGAGCCGAACATGGGGACCGCCTTCTCCACTGACCCCGGGGAATTCCCGACCTCGTTCGGGCCACTGAAATTTCCAGTATTATTGTTCTTAAAAAACAGAGTTAGAACAGTAACTTACCTTGAGACTCCTCAGGTTATTTTTACTTTGCCTCCCCGCCCCTTTAAAAAGACGCGTTTTGCGGGTGGGTTAAAGAGAGAAAGCAGGTGGTCTAGTCATTGAGGTGGTTTTTAGGAGTGGCGTTTCTCTGCAGTTAACCGAGGGGCAAAAGTGGGTGACCATATAAGCGATGAAATATAAGCGACATGTTCGCTTTCCTGGCTTTGTTGAATAGATGAGGCTTGCCTTTTTTATTGTCAAAACTTCCCCAACCAAAGCCGACACTAAAAAGCAGAAAGAACGCTCTTTAGAAATGCTGCAAGTCTGTAGAGCCGTCAGCCCTCACCTCCCAGGTGTCTGTAGCCAGACAATGACTTTCCGACTCAGAATCCCCGAGAGTTGAACCCAGAAAGGAATTCTGTTGCTGGTTCTCCCTCAAGGAAGCCGCTGTGCATCACCCCAGGCCGAGGTGCCAGGTGGTGCGCCTCTCTCCCGAGACTTTGGGGTGAAAGGAGGGAGGGGTGGCCCTCTCCCAGTGGCCGCGTGCGCACGGCACCGCCTCCGCATGCATTCAATTGTCAAACCCAAGTTGCCGGGTGGCTAGTGCTTTTCTGCTCCACAGTTACTGACTCGCTTTCCAACTCCAGGCTGAGCATCCAGGGAGTGAGGGTTGTGAGCCTCGGTTGTGAGCCTCGCACGCATCTCCCCTGGATCTGCTGAGAAGCGCGCCGCTGAGGACTTTTCCTGTCCCAGTCTTTCCAGGGGTAAAACTCAGGAAAAGCCACAGACACGCTGCATTGCAAAAGCGAACCGTCGCATAAAACTTCTTTGCAAAGAGGAAAACTTTATGATGGGGGCTTCATTTCTCACTCCTCTCCCAACGTCCTTTTAAGAATGTCAGTTATTGTGTATCGTTCCAGCTATGAAAATACATAATCATTGTTCCGAAGACTTGACCATACATTTTTCAGCTCAGGGAGAAGGTCTAATTTTAAATCTTCACGGTATCTAGACCCACTTTGAATGGTTGCTTAGAACGCCCTGACTTTATGGAGAGATGCCCTTCATTCAAAGCACAAAGCTGCACTACCACCTACTTGTTGGGCTCTGACGACCGCAGCGGATTCCCTGGGTGCCCAGGCTGCTCTCGTCCTGGCCTTCCATTTTGGGGTTGGGGGTGGGGGTGAGGGGTCTCTAGTCCTGACTCTAACGAGAGATGCTTGGCTCAGGGAGCCGATAGCATCCTGCGATGACAGCGGCGCCCAACCACCCTGTCCCTTGTATTTCTTTGTGGTGCCTGACTCCATCCCTAGAGGGTCTGAGTGCCTTCTCCACTCAAAATACCCTTCCTGAGTCTTACGGGGCACGTGTTCACAGAGTGCAAGGAGCCCGACCAAGAGACGGAGATATCCTGCCAACTTAAGAATGTCACTTGAATGTTCAATTTCGCTTTGGCCGGAGAATGTTTTGGCTTTGCGGGCATCAGTGCGTCCACGCGGATATCCAATTAGCCAATTATTTTAAACCTACTCGGCAGCGGTGAATACGTTCAAGATACAAACAGGTCTGGGAGGGAAGAGTTGTATTTCATTGTCCTATTTTAATCACAGAGTTTTCCGCTACAGGATCCATTCCACC
>NW_005871137.1:1319548-1337572 GCF_000147115.1 Myotis lucifugus
AGAGCACTTGTAGACGCCGCGCGCCTGGCGCGTCTCCGCGCCTCCGGCGTCCTGCCTGGCACCGCACGCGTGTCCGCTTCCCTTTCTATCCGCAGCGCGGCAGCGCGGAGGTGGCTGCCGAGAGTAAGGGCTGGGGGGTCTCCCGGACGCGTCTCTCCTCTCTCAGTGAGAGAAGATGATCTGGAGGTCCTGTGTGCAGGAAGCCACCCCAAAAATGAAGGAGGGAGGTTTATCATGGTGAGAGGGAAAATGAGGGTATCTAGTCCTACGGATTTAAAAACTTTTTTTCAGGATTATTTTAACAATTGAACAAAGTTATGGATGTCTAAGACATCCTTCTCTGAAAGGATTTTTAAGGCTTTTTTTTTTTTTGGCCCCCAACCTGTCCCCGCTCTCCAGGAACGGGAATTGTCGCTTCCTGGGCGCACCTGGGAATTTCTCTGCAACCCAAGCTTCCCGGGCATCCCTCGAGCCGGCGCTTGCCTCAGATTTTCAGTTTCAGAGCACGGATGGGGTTGGGGTGCAGTCTTCCCTTTCTCCCCGTAGGTCTCAGCCACTACTAAGAAGCGCACCGGGTCGCAAGCGTCTTGGGGAAAGGATCTGCTTAGCTCCCGCCTCTGACAGCACTCAAAGCAGAAAGAGCACGTTGCCCATAGCAGCATGTTCTGGGTTTCCGTTTCCCACAGCTGATTTTACTGGGAAACCGAGATCTGAATTCCAAACAGGGCCGTCGTTTTTGAAAGTAATTCGTTCTTAATAATAAAAGAAACACACAGCACCCGATTTTCATTTTTTACTTTTTACTTTTACTAAAAACACCAAATTGGATGTCACACATAACCGTGTAGGATGGCGAAGCTGTCATTTCAAGCCATTTTCCCTTAGCGTGTTTCCTGAGCGCGGCTGGAAACGACCGCTGGAGTCTGCAAGGTCTTTCCTTCGACCTTGACTTTGCGTTTCCTAAGGGGAAGTCCCGCTTGCGCCGAGTGCGCCGGGGCGTAAGGAGAGCCACACCCCTAGTGCCACACTCCGACGTGAGCTCCGGGTCCAACAGAAGGTGGCGGAAAACTCCGGAGAGCCGTGCTCTCACCTCTTTCGCCCAGCCCCACGCCTTCTCACTCCCCACTGCCCGCTGCCACTCCCCACTCCCCAGCGGTGTCTGATTTTTGAGGCCCCAAGATCACTGGAGAGGACGTGTGTCCATTTGTGGGTGGGCTGGGAGCGCAAGCGGAGACGCAAGCGCCCTGCTCTGCTCATGGCGTGTTGGAGACCCAGAGTTTGACTGGGCAGGTCGCGCCAGGAGACTTTGCCGAGGGAGCCCGGGAGCAATTAGGAAGAAAAGGCCGGGTTAACTCTGTTTCCTCTGTTTCCAGCCCTGCCCACTCCAGCTGTTCCCTGCTTCTTTCCCAACTGTTCTAGGTCCCCCAGGGCCAAAGGCGGCAACAGGTTCCAGTCGTGGTCTAGCCAGGTCCTGTGCGTCAGGGCGCGAGCACGTGCAGCCCAGGGTGCCCCCTGATTTCCCTGCACCCACTGATCAGTGGTCAGTCTCGGGTTCCCCGAGGCGTGAGAGGGGTTGGAGCTCCACGTACACCACACTAGGGAAAATGTTTTTGTTTTTCCGCCCCCCTAGTTGTGGGCGGGGCGACAGGCACCGGGGCACGAGTTGGAGGCGCATCCCAACTGCGGCAAGGGCTGGGAGAGGGGCCCATATACCCAAGCCACCCATGTGCCTTGTGCTCCACCCCGCAGCTCCGAGGAGACGTCGCGCGCATCCCGGCCCTGCTTTCAGGTCTCCTGGCAACACGTGTTGGTCGTCCTAGGCCCACGCTCAGCAGAGGTAGTGACTCGTCAAGTGGCCAAAAGAGTGGTGCGCCGGGTGGGGCGGAGGAGCAGCGGGTCCTGTTATTCTCCTGCCCAGGCGCACTCTTTTCTCCAGTGAAGACCCGGCTGCGGGACAGGGCTTAGCCCCGCTCTGTGTGTCCTGCTCAGCTGGACTAGACATAACACGGAGCAGGGACCAGGTTCCTTGGAGAGATGGGTTTCTGCCCCCCCCCCCCCGCCCCCTGCTCATCACTCTCACTCCTGTATCTTTATATTTCTATCTAAACTCCTATATCTTTATATTTCTATCTTTATATTTATAGAACCTAGGATTTCCAGGATATTCCCCACCTGTCATATCACATATAGTGCCTGAGTTTCTTTTAGAGACTTCCCCGGGTTAGTAGAGGGTGGTCCAGGGGCTGCTGTGCATGTTCTCCATGGAGTGCTACAGGGACTGCCAGAGGAACTGGATCCGCTAAGATGTTCTGCCTGTGGAAGCTTGCAGGAGAGGACTGTGTTGACTATCTCATGTTAAATTGGGCTTTAGAAAAGGGTGCAGGGTAGACAGAGGGAAGATGCTCCATCAGTAGGCCGCAAGTAGGCCAGTGTTTTTCAAACTGAGGGTCCTGACCCATTAGTGGTTTGCAAAATCAATATAGTGGGTTGTGATCATACTTTTCTTTCAGAGAAATAAACCAACAGAATAGAAAACATGAGTGCTTTGCATAGAGTAGCTAAAATATAAAAAGTCTGAGCATTGTTTTCTGAAACTTTTCTTGGGCCACAGTATAAAATATATTTATGAGCGTTGGGTCCCAGTCAAAAAGTTGGAGGGTCACTGATGACTATCCAGACTGTGCTGGAAATGAAGGAGCGGGGCTGCTGATAAGGGAATTTTAGAAATGTAATTTTGTGATCAGTCTTCTCCTGTCCCCCCCCCATCCCCCTTCCCTCCTCCCCCCCTCCCCAACTCCCATGGGATTCTACATCTCTCTTTAAAAAAATAAAATATATATATTTTTATTGATTTCAAAGAGGAAGAGGGAGCGAGAGATAGAAACATCAATGATGAGAAAGAATCATTGATTGGCTGCTTCCTGCAGGCCCCACACTGATGATCAAGCCTGCCACCTGGGCATGTGCCCTGACTGGGAATCTAATCCAACTTCCTGGTTCATAGGTCAATGCTCAACCACTGAGCCATGTCTGCTGGGAGGATTCTACATCTCTTTATCCTCTGGCTTGTTATGTGCTTGGACCCTTGCTAGGTATCCCGAGAAAGGGCCAGGGTACAGGCATGTAAAGTCACCCTCTTTACCTGTCCCTTGGCAACCTAGTACCTGGGAAGAGAGTGACCGGTGATGATGTTCATGGGGGAAGCTAGAGAGAAGGGAGGGCAGTGAATGGCACATTGTCCACTCACCATATGCTAGTCATTCTCATCTACATGCTATTGCCCACAATAAGGAAAGAAGCAAAAGCTTTAGAAGGACATAGGTAGAGATAGGGATGGATAAATATAATGGATTATACTGCCAATGATCACATGAGTGGCGACTGAGGGGATGGAAGGAGAAGGGGTAAACACAGAGGGGTTTCTTTAATCAGAGTACTAGAATTGAAGGCATGGAAGATAAGGACTAAAGTGTCCTAGAAATACAGGATTCCAGGGCATCAACAATAGTGTGGATGGGCTTCAAGAAAAGAAGAGAGATAAGTAACAGCAAATAAAAAGGGCACAGAAGGTGCAAGGGGTAGGTGGGCAGATATGAGATGAAAGTTGGATGTGGAGGCTACAATAGAAGGTCTATGTAACACTTTAGGTGGCTTGGGGACCTCAGAGGAATTTCAAGTTGTCACAAAAGAATTAAAAGGAAAAAAACCACTGGAACGGTTCATCCCCTGTTGTCCCAATTCTAGCTGAAGGGCTTTGAAAGAGGGCCTGTTTCCTAAGGGGGCTGCCATCTCCACACAGGGGTGGTGTAGACGCCAAAGATTTGGGCCAGTGTGAAGGTCAGAGCCAGGTGGCATAAGAAGCCAACTTCCATGGTTTCTGGGGTTTCCCCATCACAATAACTCTACCTGCCATAGGTTGCAAGGCTGGATTGCATTTCATGTAATCCTCTCAACTCCAAGCTGTGAGGTTCAGATTATTACTTCCATTTTACAAATGAGGAGATGAGGCTTAAAGCTGTTGTTAAATGTCTTGGCCTGTAAAGTAGGTGGGAGAGTGGAGTTTGAACTCAGAACCAGGGCATGTAAGTCCAAAGGCCTTGCTTTTGCCCTAGCCTTGCTTTTGCCCTACTTGGTGCAGGATTGTACCTTTCTCCACCACTCCTGCAGAAACTGACTATGGGTTTCTTTTATTTATTTCTTTAAATGTATTTTGTATTGATTTAAAAGAGGAAGGTAGAGGGAGAGAGATAGAAACATCAATGAGGAGAGAGAATCATTGATTGGCTGCCTCCTGCACGCCCCTTGCTGGGGATCAAGCCCGCAACCCAGGTATGTGCCCTTGACCGGAATTGAACCAGGGACCCTTCAGTCTGCAGGCTGATGTTCTATCCACTGAGCCAGACCAGCCAGGGCTGATTATAGGTTTCTGCAGAGAGTTGAGGACATTGTCTCAGGAGTGTTCAGACTCCTATCATAGGGGGTAGTGATAATAGTATGTTGCTCTTGTTACTTTAAAAAGAGACTAACACTTCTCTTAGATTGCTTTTTGTAATAAATGCTTGGAGTTTGGGTTGCATGCTTACTGCTCAAGAAAAGAATGGGAATGTGATTGCCACACGTGTTTTTGTCACTGAAAAAGTCTTATTAAAGGTAGTAAAGAGAAAAAGAAGTTTTTCCTCTTCAAGCTGTTTGAATTTTCTTAATCATTTGATTTTTAGCCAGCTTCTCGGTTTCCTATCAGGTACCCCAAATTGCACATCAAGCAAGTTCACTTTAGTCACAGCCTGGAACAGACCACTTTGTAAATGGCTGTGCACGAGCCATTTTCTCTTTCTTTCTATTTCTCCTGTTTTTGTGGCCTACAATGTTTAACTCTAATTCACATCTTAAAAGCTACTCTCACAATCTACCTAATGGCATAAATAGATTTTGCTTAGTGTCAAGCGGAGAGTAATATTTCTTCAGGAGACTATCCGCGTCTAACTTGGCGTGGTCAAAGGGTTGCAAAAATAGTCTAATTATATTACAAAATTTATTGGAATATACACACTTGACAAACAAAATATGGTGGATTTAGGTCAGCTGTTTGCTTATACAATAGATTTTGCTCGTCTTTGACATTTAATTTAAGCTTCTCTTATCTCAGTGCCGGGAATAGGATAAGTATGTTCTACATGTGTTATGCTTCTTGTTTTTATAAAACTCACTTGTCTGCAGCTATCCGGAAATAATTCATAAGCAGTGACTTAAGGACAAGGAAGCATTGTGAGGGGTTCTGAAAGTGCCTTTCTGACGTGAAGTTCTGAAAAGTTGAATTATGGAGACCCTAACAGGGGCGTTCAATTTTGAGGAATGTAGATAGCTACATTTGCTTTCTCCGTCTTTTGCTTAATGATCCCCCCCGCATCCTGATTTGATACAGCTAAAAACAAGCTTCCAGAGATCCATAATGACCCTATTTGATGCAAAGAATCTGTGTTTTGTGGAATGGTCCTGCTCTCAGAAGTGTGCATGGGCCACAAGCGTGGAAACAGCATCAAAAGCATGAGACACACCAGTGCCTTATTTTTAATATACCTAAGAACAATCAAGTCAGCTGCTGTAAAGCCTGCACTTGCAGATGTGTGAGCCCTAAGTAACCTTTACAATTGGTCGTGGTGTGGTGGGAGATGTTGGTATTCATGAGTGTTTTGACATGTTTGACATTTCATGTATGGTGTGTACTGCTCTGTCTTTCATTCCCACCCCCTCAATAGTGCCCGTTTTCTCCCTGAAATGCACCTTTTGGTGTTTATATTTGGGGTTTATGAATCTGCTTATTGGATGAATGATTTGTTGGTATTTATGCAAATAATGATTTAATGAGTTAGGCTATGACTGCTTTTCATGGTATGGCCCGAAGAAGAGGGTTCTATTTAAATAGAGATGATTTTATTTTTATTTTTTTTAATTTCTAAATTTTTTTTTTATTGATTTCAGAAAGGAAGGGCGATGAAGAGAGAGATCGAAACATCAATGATGAAAGAGAATCATGTCCCCCCACTGGAGATCAAGCCCGCAACCCAGGCATGTGCCCTTGACCAGAATCGAACATGGGCCCCTCCAGTCTGCAGGCCAATGCTCTATCCACTGAGCCAAACCAGTTAGGGCTGGCTTTTAGTTTTTAAAGAAAGATATATGATAAAATATATTTGATACATGTCAAACATCTAAATTTGCTATTGTCCTGGATTAGCAAATAAGGAAAATAAGGAAAAACAATTCTGTGGAATTATTATGCTCTTAGAAGCTGAGGAATTTATGTACTAGAATCTAATGTAATGAATATAGGTTTTGAAATCAGTCTGAGTAGCCTTTAAAATTGTCCTTTATTCAGCCCTAACCGGTTTGGCTCAGTGGATAGAGCGTCAGCCTGCAGACTGAAGGGTCCCAGGTTCAATTCCAGTCAAGGGCATGTACCTTGGTTTCGGGCACATTCCCAGTGGGAGTTGTGCAGGAGGCAGCTGATCGATGTTTGTAACTCTCTACCCCTCTCCCCTCCTCTCTGTAAAAAGTTAATAAAATATATTTAAACAATTGTCCTTTATTCATTTATTTTTGAAAGGGGTGAAAAAGTCCCTAGTAGGGAATTGACAATTGAACTGAGAAATCTAGGTGGTCTTGAGGTAAGTATATTATACAAAAATACATGCCTAAATATATATAGAATCGGAGACTACAACAGCATTCTGTGAATAAGATAGAGGCTTGCTACTGTGGTCATCTTCCCTTTGTACCATCTTCTAAGTCAGTTCTCCAGATGAAACTCAGTAAATGAGTTCAAAAGAATTAGCTAATCTTTGGTGAGACATTTTTTTTTGAATTTATGAATATCATGTTGCTAAAAGAGTGTTGGAAAAGGCAACCACTTCGACTGAAAAGCATTTGCTCCCACTTTTTGCCTTGTGGGCCAAACATGAGTGCTACACAAAGTCTGTTCTAATGTCTATTGAGACTTGTCTAAGGAGAGATGTGGCTGAAAGTTTTGAAACTCAGAACTAATAAGTTGCTCATTACCATTTCCCTCTTTAAAGCCGGTGTTGCTAGTCACCTGGCTTCTCTTTAAATGCTATTCTCTTTAAGACGATAACTGACTCTAAGGCTTTGACATTTTTCTGTCCCAGATATTTCTCCTGTTTTTAATCTCCACCTGTTGTCATATGCCAGGACAGCACCGTACTTCCAGGCGGGAGGACAAAGGGGCAACTTTCTCTGTCTCGGGTGTCAAGGCTGCTTTGCCTCTGGAGTGGAAATTCTATGTGCACTTTCCTTTGTACCTTCTCCCTGAAGACTAACACATCACCTCTGTGACATACATGGTAACTGTGGCCTGGGGTTTGACAAGAATACCATAAATTCGCCTTCAGTTAGCACAAGTATTTAATGTTGCATCTTGGAATTCAAATAGTATCCAGAGACCAGGTTGCACATACCATCTACCAGTTTCTCTTCTTGAATAACAAAGCCTTAGGTCGTTCACATCCCTTGGAGGATCTTCCTGAGAAAAATTTCATTTATAAAACACACAACAGGAAGCTTTAACATGGAAGGTGCACTGCTGTTCTTTTAAGAATATTATTTTGATTTGTAGGGCGATGTGAATGATTGTAGTCTGACACTAACAAGACTGTGAATCTCATTTCCAATGTTATGACTTAGGTAAAGATGCGAGGGTTTTTTTTTTCTTGGAGGTGCAGTGTTTTGTATGCTCAACATTGCTTTCATCAAAATATGTACTGTTGACTCATTCATTACATTTCTTGTATGTACTTAACTGAGAAGCAAAAAAAGAAAATCAAGAGCTTGTCTTTTCTTGAGTTAATTTCCCTTAACATGTATTCAAAATAAGCATTCCAATGCAGCATACTATAAAATAGTTATGAAATTTGATGATTATAGGGAAATTGGTGTGGGTGAGAAATGCATCATTCATTAGATTGCAAGTAGCAGTGTCTGATATAGAAAAGGCAAGGAAGGTACTATAAACAAGAAGCTGTAAATAAGCATTTTTTTTTTTTGCTTTTCTGTAACTAGAATACAAATACTTGCATTATGTAGACATATTCATAAATTTTGATGATGACTTAGTGAAACAGGACCATAAATATGAAAAGTAGGCATATTATTAAATGTATATGATTTTGCAATGAACACTTATTATTTTTAAAAGTCTGTGTTCCTATGGCGTTCACTTAGAGAAATCAATCTCCCAGTGCTATGAATAGCCTAATCATTTTTTCCCCCTCCAGCTAATAACAGTAACTTCCCAAACTGAAGACTGAACCACAGCAGTCAAACTTAACAACTCTTTGATCAAATTGCAAAACTGGTGACTAAAAGGAACATGAACCTCATGATACATTTTCACAAAATCTTATCTGAAATCTTATTCAAATTAACATGAACACTGCCACATGTGCTGAAAATTCATAAATGACATGAAATTAAATCAACTGCTGTCTGGCAATAAGCTGACGGATGTGGAGTGATTCAGTAGGGGGCCTGTCATAAGGTTTTTATTTAACCTTATTATGAATAATTCTTATAATGGGCAAAGATCATATTCGTGATCTTTGGTACTGAATGGAGAACTTGGTGAGACTGGAGGCATACAGTGGCACCAAGAGAGGTCAGGCATCCAGGGAGAAAATACAACTTCTCAGCTGAGAGTGATGAAAGCAAATACGTCTCAGCATAACAAATTTGACATATGGAGTATCCATGCCCGAGAAATATTTGTAAAATGATAATGCTTGGCATAAAGGCTAGATTAAAAATTGGGTAAAAACACTCAATGTAAAATTAGAGCAAAAAAACTTTTTTTTTAAAGCCCACGGAGTTCTCACCATCAGAACAAGAGAAGTGCTAATCTTTCTCTGTGGAAAGCATTGCCTAGGCAGTGCCAGAATCCTGCATGCCGTCCCGAACTTCCTAGCACCGGAGGGATGTTGACAAATTGGACAGATTTCAGAGAACCACAGCAAAAATGATAAAGGGCTGAAGCAATTGACTTATGAGGCAAGATTAAAAGAACCAATTATGTGTTGCTTACCTAAACAAGACAAGCAGTAGAGGGGGAGGAGAGACAAGAAACCATGTGTGATTATTTGAAGAGTGTAAATACCAAGGTAGGAGATGAATTGTTTAGATTGGTCCAAGGTGGCAATAACTAAGAGGAGGAAAAGAAGAGGAATTTGGTAGATTCTCAGAAAAATGATGTGAAGTGATGTTATTTATAAAATAATAGCAGCAATTTTGAGGAGTTAGTAAACTATATTACTTATTTTTTTAAATGCAAAAAAGGCTGCTTATTTATCACCAGGAAAACTTTTAGATGAGAAGGAAGAAAAGGAGGAAAAAACCATTAGTGTACTTCAATTTAGAACATGAGCATCTTTATATGTAGTTTAAATTAAATACGGCATATTCAAATAAAGGCCAGAGTGAATCTTAAATTAAGCTATCCAAAAAATAGCTCCATGTCTACTTTCATAGGTCTTAGCACTAGGTCTACCCTTGACCATATATTCTGTAGTAGGGTAATCTTACCTTGGTCAATGTAAGAAGAGGATTTTAATGTTTTCTTTTAAAGAATATTCCTGTCATGGAATTGTGCTCCTCATGATGGAAGTGATGTTGTTGGAACTCAGCCCAGTATCAAATTGATAAAAGAAGTGAGAAGTGTTCTCACTTGTCTTTTATTAGTATTTTTTCTGGCATGCCCCTCTGAAATCTGGCTCAGCTTGGAAGGGAAAAGTATAACTGGAACGAAGTGGCCACTTTAAAATATAATAAGCATGGGAGTGAGGGAAAGGATATTACAAAGCACGCTGCTCTAGAAGACAAGCAAAGAAAAAGATTCCTCCCAGTATCAATGAGAAATAGAAATGGATCTAAAAACATTGACGGCAAGATGAAAACAAGAAAGAAGCAAACTCAAGGCTCATAGGATCTCCTGCTTTCTCTTAGTGAGAGAGTGATTTTCCTGTGCTGGAAGATGCAGCCTGGGAGGTAGAGGGATGCAGAAGGAGAATCTCATTAACATGAGCTCTCCACTCCCCATGCACTTTGAAACTGCCTGCTGTCAGGCTGCTGAGAAGCCAACATATGCAGGCTTCCAGGGCGTGCATGCTGCAGAAGGCTGCGTGTAATTATTTCTGGATAGGATCCTGTGTATGATTCCCTGATAATACTGCTTTATAGTCTGTCTGTATTTGAACTGATATTTCTTATACGTATAATTTCAGCTTAAAACAGTGAGGTATCATCCCCGGGGGAGCACACAGGTATTTTCTCGTAAGCGATGTAGTAAACGTTGATATCTGAACTCTGGTGGATTTACTGTGCTGATTAGAATAAAGGAAAGAAAAAGACCACCACCATTTGTTTCTACCTTTTTTGTTTTGGGAGGGGGGATGCTGTTGTTTATAGCCAGTGCATGATAGCTTGTGTCAATTATAGGCAATTGGCTCTCTCTGGAGTATTTTTAATTTCTAATAGGTGTGTTTGATGCCAAAACTTGACACATACTTTCAGTTTCAAGATGACATATAGAGTGTCTGTGTGGTATCCTCTTCCTCTCCTGCAGGAGATCCCAATTGGTGTTCTGTATTACAATTATTTCTTTAAAAATGCATTGCCCTAATAAAAGTCAATAAACTATATTTACTAGGCAGTTTTATTAAGTGGAGAGGATGCTATATGATTTCAGGAGATTTTTTTTTGTAAATGGTTATAATTTCTGTTTTTTATTTTAGCAAACTCTTCAGCCCAGAGATTTAATTTAATCATTTTGCCTTAAAAACGATAGCAAAGAGATTACACAGGTAAACTATGCTGTAAGCAAACATTTATAATTGCTAAACTGCTTTACTTTTGTTTCTGTGTTAATGACTTAGTGGAAAAATGACCTTATTTTTGCACAAAAATTAAAGTAAACAAATCTGCTATCATTGACTTTTTTCATGTAAAACTAATGATAAACTTTTCTAACAAGAAACATTTCTGCTGTAAGTAATTGTGCACTTAAAAATACCAAGGTGGGTAAAGGAGGAGGTTGGTTTTTGTTTTCAGTTTTATGATGAGCTTATTTCAAGCATTCTTAATTCTTCGGATCATTTAAAGGAATGTTGAATTTTGGATTACCATATTTACAGTGCTTATACCTACGTTCTAAAATTGTTTAATGGCAAAGCCTTTTTATTATTCTAATTTATCCAATAACCAAAAATTTGTTGTGATACTGAGTTATAAAAAATAACCACTTTTTCCTTTTTATCTTGTAATGGCTCCAATGTGGAATCTTAGTCTAAACCCTTCAATTTTCCTGTTAAAACTTTTGTTCAGTTTAATCTTTACATTATTTTGAACTTAGATTTTGACCACAAAAATTTTTGAAGTGAACATGCATTTTTTTTGCCTGTGCTGTTTGTGGATCCTTTCTGCCTGTCTTTTGAAAGTATGGGACAAGGCCAATCAGGATGAAAGGACCTTATTAAGGAAGCGGAGTCTTATGCAAGGAGACTGTATAAATGAGTTGTCTAGAACCTTTCAAACTCACTACATTATTGTACACCATAACCAATTTTCTTTGGGTTCAAGAACATAATTATTAACTATAACATAACTTGTGTGGTATTTATAATGTCTACTTTGTAAATTAGATTTATTTTGAGACAGCAATTTCTATCTTCTTAGATAAATACTTACTTGTTTATAGGATAATAAAGTGATAAAGCTTAAGGTGGCTTCACAAGTTGACTAAGGCTGTCTTCTCTTGCTTCCCTTGCGTGTCAAAGACAATATTCCATTTTATCTCCAACTGAACAAAGAGTATCGTAACATGGAATGGGGTTCTGAAAAAGATTTTATGAGCACTTCAATATTTAGAGGCTAACTACTTTTCGTATGCCATTCAAATAAATGAAAGATTTATCTTTTGATAAATTTCTGGGACCTAGTGAAAATTCTTAGACATTCAAGTGTTCTATCCCATAGTGCATTAACACATTTATATTCCAGATAAACATCTCAGAAATGACTGTTTTTAGACCCATTTTAGGAAGGGCATATTTTGCACATAAAATATTATGATACAGTGACAGAATATTATAGCATTTAGTGAATGATTTAGTGAATAATTTCCCAAGTATTTTTAGGTTGCCAAGTGTATCTAAATTACATTATGTACATTTGGCTGACTTATACAGAATGTATTTATTTATAGAAAAAGTAGATTTTTTGAAGTGATTCTTTAACATATGTGAATAACTTCAATTGATTTTTTTCACAAGGAATAAGATGTCTTTGAGTTGGTGTGACTATGAGAGTTTTGACAATGGTAAGCTTTGTTGCTTATCACTTTTGTTGTGGATTTATAAATAATGACTTATGTTCTAAAGATGTGCACAATGCATAGGAAATGCTTGAGAGAATAGACCTATATTATTACATATAGAGATACTAAATTGCTATGACACTAATTAGGGCATAAATAATGGCACACCTAACCAAAGGCAAGCAAAACATTTGTTCGGTAATTAAAATAAAAATTATTTCTTTACAGGTTCGAAGTTAGTCTGTTTAAAACAAGCTAGGTATATGGAAATAGAATGTGTTAACATCATCAATAGGACAAAACCTTGTTTTAGAGCTTTTTTATTTTTCCTAAGTGTATACAATACTCAGTTTACAGGTCTTACTCCCCTTGTTCTTTTCTATTTGGGGTTTTTAAGGGAAGAATTAACCTAGTTTATGCTGATGACAGGAATGGTGACTTTATAATTTTTTACGAGTATGCTGGGCAACCATTTTGAAGACTTGTATTTAAATAGGGACATTGACTAAATGCAAGATAATAGTTATTCCATAACTTAAGAATCCAATGCATTGTATCATATACAAGATAGAGCGAGATTCCTGGTACTCTGTGTGAGCACTGAAATAAAAGCAGCGATAACTGGTAAGCAACTGAACATCTATGTTTGTTGAACATTGCCAACTACTACATGTTCCCTTGGACAATTTATCTATTTTATCAATGCCTCAATGTCCTCATCTGTAAATGAGAGAAAAATACCCAGGTACATGATAATCCCCAGTAAGTTATTATTATTTTTATTACTGCTATATTACTGGGCTCTGAGAAGATAAAGATATTTTATTTCAATTTCACCTTCCCCTCTATTTAATTTTACAGTTGTATTTGGTGGTTTGTAATGCTGTTCAGTGTGAAGGGCCACTTCTGGACTCATTTACTGGACCAGTCTTTTTCTTTTCTTTTTAGATATATTTTTATTGATTTCAGAGAGGAAGGGAGAGGGAGAGAGAGATAGAAACATCAACGATGAGAGAGAATTATTGATCGGCTGCCTCCTGCATGCCCCCACTAGGGATTGAGCCCACAACCCGGGCATGTGCTCTGACCGGGAATCGAACCATGACCTCCTGGTTCATAGGTTGTCGCTCAACCACTGAGCCGAGCTGGCCAGGCTAGTGGGCAAGTCTTGATGACAAATTCTCTATGTGCAAGTACAGGAATGCTGAGAATACAAAGAAGAAAATCCATAGTCATTGCCCTCAGGTCTCCTACAGTCTAATAAGAAAAACATACCCGAAAAATAAACACTTTTCAGCACCATATGTTAATAGCTCCTGTGAACCATATGTTGGGATAGAGTGCCCAAGAAAGCTGGAAACATCTTCTCTTTTGCAGAAAGTTTAGGAGTTTATTCTACAACAAAAAAGGAATGCAAGATTAAAGGCATATACTGTGAAAAGGCTTGGAATTTTTTTTTAAATGCTGGTATATAAAATTCAAGATAGGGTATTGGGAGGTGATTAGTTAGACTGATATTCAGAACCTGGATTCTGTAAAGCCATACAAAGGAATTTATATTCTATATTTTGACCAATAGGCAATAGGCAGAAATTAATTAAATTTCAACTAGGAAATAAAATCATCTGTTAAGTTTTTAAAAAGATTACGTTAGCTACATAGGATGAATCGAGGATGAGAAGTTGACAGAAGAACTAGGGAGACTGCCTAGAACAGTGACGGCGAACCTTTTGAGCTCGGCGTGTCAGCATTTTGAAAAACCCTAACTTAACTCTGGTGCCGTGTCACATATAGAAATTTTTTGATATTTGCAACCATAGTAAAACAAAGACTTATATTTTTGATATTTATTTTATATATTTAAATGCCATTTAACAAAGAAAAATCAACCAAAAAAATGAGTTCGTGTGTTACCTCTGACATGCATGTCATAGGTTCGCCATCACTGGCCTAGGAGGATGTTGGAGACATTTAGAGAAAGATGGGTACTTAAATTAAGGCAGTGACAGTGGTTATCCGGGGAAGGAGCATGCATCTAGGAGATGTTTTAGTTGGGGGTGGGGGAGACATGTCTGGTCTGAGGGCCGTAAAAGGCCAGCAAAATCATTTGGTCTGGCCCTGCCAAGGCAACTACAAGAGGGACTCGAAAGTCAATAAATCTGGGAGCTCTTTGCATAGCAACATACATTTATATTAATTGAATTATATTAAGCAAATACTGTTATAAATATCCAAATGGCCCTTGGCAGAAAAAAGGTTCCCGTCCCTGCTTTAGAGGAAGCATGGAAATAACTTGGAAATGGACTAACTGTGAGGAGTAAAGGGAAGGAGAGAATATAATCTGATTCTCAGGTTTTAGGTTTGAGCATTAGAGTGGTGACAATAGATGCTATGGGTGGAGAGTAATTATTAGGAACTCTAAATACTCCAATTTGGTTTTCTATGACCTGTACTGGGCAATGTGTAGACTTCAAGAACCCTCCTTGCTATTGGTACAAGACACATCCTTTTTAAATTTTCTGCAATATCTATATTATTAAAGGCCAGTGACCGTAATGCCGTATGACCAGTCACCAGGAAGTGCATTGATGGGTCTTGTGGCACAGTGGGTCTGGGGTCCTGTCTCATGTGATTTCGTGCGCTGGGCCTCTAGTTCTAATATAAAGATGAAGTATATATTTTATTTAAAACAATACTAGTATATTTATATAGTTTAAAAGCAATTAAATAGTGTTATAAGTATTAAAAAGGTTATAAGTTCAGCAGTTCCTTGAAGCCACCAGTTTCTATCCCCATTCAGCAGTTTTTCAAAACATTGATTATTTTTCTATTTCTTGATTTTTCTATTTTAGATATTTGTTTATTAACTTCCCATTATGGCATGTGGAAATTTTTCTCTCTTCCAAGCCTATTCTACTTCCCTCTGCTTCTTTTCATTTCTATTGCCTCCATTTTTTCAGTGCAGCAATATCATAATTTTAATCCAGTCAATAGCACATTATTGTAACTTTTATAGCCAAAATTAAACTACGATTTATTTTTAAAACATGTTTATTGATTTTTAGAGTGAGAAGACATGATAGGTTGGAGAGATAGAAACATCATTGATTGGCTGCCTCTTGCATGCCCCCTACTGGGATTTAGCCTGAAACCCAGGCATGTGCCCTGACTGGGAATCAAACCAATGACTTCTTGGTGCATAGGATGACACTCAATTGAATCACACCAGCCAGGGCTTAGGATCTTATTTTTAACTTTAATATTATTAAATTTTATAATCCTGGGCTTAATTTATTATGCTGTGTTGTGTGTTTAGTGAGCCTTCTTCAACTAGAATGCCAATCAATTTTGAGAAAATACTCTCAATTATTTTTTTGATAATTTTTTTCCTGTTTATTCTTTGTTCTCTCTTTTGGGAACTCCTGAGGGATAACTAAGGATTTTAGAGTTTCTGAATTAATTTTTTTAATATAACTGTTTTGGGGCTATTATTTCTAACAAGCAATAATCAGAGACCATTTTTTCAACAGCAGGTAAGCAAAAATTAAGTGCACTGACAATATCGTTTGTTGGTGAGATGAGGGGAAATGAGCCTTCTCCTAAAACTGTTGAGATAACATTTTTGGAAGACAGTTTGGCAGTACCTATGACAATAGTTTCCAAAATTAAGTTTCCCTCCTGGAGAAATTCTCCTTAAGCAAAAGGATATAAGCCACATGGGTGCATAGTGTAGCATTGTTCCTAAGAGTGAAGTCTGAAACAGCTAAAATGTCTTCTAGGGAAATTATTAAATAAACTATGATCTATTCAAACTATAGAATCCAACATAATTGGTAAAAAATATATAAGGTAAGATACATATGTCTGGCTATGGTAAATCTCTAGGATATAATGTTAAGAATAATAAATAGTTATGTAGCATGTGCAATATGATCTCAGTATATGCATTTATAAATGATATTATTCTATGCATGTGTCGCATATAATGCTTCATACATATGTATAATGCATAGACAACCTTCTGGAATGTTGCTATCACCCATTTGACAGTGGTTAGTGGTGGGGAGGAGTATAGGACAAAGAGAAGGTGAAGAAACTTTTCCACTTTATTATATAGACTCCTGCATTGACATCTCTACCGTCCACCCCAACCATAGGGACCATGTTCTCATGTATGAGGTTGCAAATAAAAAAAACCCCAAAACTAATTTTTTCATTATCAAATGAAATTAACCAAGAGAAATCCAACCCTCATTTTAATCCTGTGGGTTTAATATATTTTCTTCCACTGTAATCTATAGCTTGAAAAGTGTGAATATCCTAGTTTGAGAAATAGTTTTATAGTTGTGTAACAAGCTGTACTTTATTTCTGATTGTTTTATACTTTATTAATTGAAAACATATTTGTCACATTGTTTTCTAACATTTTCTGCTTTTCTTGAAGAATTCATAAAGTATAGAGTACAAAGAAGATCATTTATCAAGATTGATTCAACAGCCTTTGGCTGTGAGAGTCTCAAGGAATGACTGATAATTAATTTTCTTTAGTGAGAAGAGAGAAGCAAAGAAGGATACATCAGCTACCACACAGGTGAGTCAATCTATGATCAAGAGGTACACTTCCTTTTTGTGTGAATGACTAACTTAGTTTTCTTTTATTTTTATACTATGTAGAAGAATAAATAGTATATGAATACTTCAAGTTTGTACATCCTTGAAAAGTTTACAGAAAAGAAAAATATTTGCACATAAACCATATCTAAATTAAAAATATATACTGCTGTAAAGAATATAAATTTATTCAATAATAGGTCATGGAAAAAATACCTGTCCTTTGTAACAAGCTGTATCAAGAAGACAAGAATTTTAAGGGACCTTGGTATTCTTTTCTCTCATCATGAAGAGCTTGCTGATAGCACTTGATCCTGATGTCACCTGTTTCCTTTAAGAAGAGACCCATTCAGGATTCTTTGTATCAACTCTCAGCTTCAGACTCTAAGTTCAATTTGGGGTTTGTCATCCTATCTAATAAAGAGGTAATATGCAAATTGGCTATCACTCCAACACACAAGATGGCCGCCCCCATGTGGACACAAGATGGCCACCACAAGATGGCCAGCAGGGAGGGCAGTTAGGGGTGCCAGCCTGCAGGGGAGGACAGTTGAGAGGGACCAGGCCTTCAGGGGAGGATAGTTGGGGAGGGCCAGGCCTGCAGGGGAGGGTAGTTGGGGGAACCAGGCCTGCAGGGGAGGGTAGTTGGGGGTGACCAGGCCTGCAGGGGAGAGCAGTTGGGGGTGACCAGGCCTGCAGGGGAGGGCAATTAGGGGTGACCAGGCTGGCAGGGGAGGGTAGTTAGGGGTAATCGGGCAGGCAGGGGAGCAGTTAGGCATCAATCAGGCTGTCAGGGGAGTGGTTAGGGGGTGATCAGGCTGGCAGGCAGAAGCAGTTAAGGGCAATCAGGTAGGCAGGCAGGCGAGAGGTTGGGAGCCAACAGTCCTGAATTGCAAGAGGGATGTCCAACTGCAATCGGGGATAAGGCCTAAACCGGCAGTCAGACATCCCCCAAGGGGTCCCAGATTGGAGAGGGTGCAGGCTAGGCTGAGGGATACCCTCACCCCCGTGCACGAATTTCATGCACTGGGCCTCTA